>NC_058408.1:933632-1096813 GCF_002201575.2 Neomonachus schauinslandi | reverse complement strand
GATGAGCTGAGGAGTCGGAGGGGAAGTGAAGCTTTATTTTCAGAGGTTCCTGAGGGCTCACTGAAATTAAAGCAGTGTCGTGGGGTTGGGGGAGGCTTGACCCCGAGCTGGTAGGTATACCATGGTTCTGCCCTTACCAGCCATGTGACCTTGGGCAAGTGACCGCCCACTGGTCCCTCAGCATGAGCCTAAAACTGGGGGCTCTCCAGCCACTGAGCTGGCATGCCGTGGGGCCGTGGGAGCAGAGGAGGTTGGTAAATCTGGACAGGGCAGGAATGCAGCTGTGCAAACAGCCCCGCGGACCGTGCCACTCCCTTGCTCTCCTCACTAGTGACCTGGATGAGGAGAAGGGGCCTCGGCAGAGGACACACAGGTAGCAGCCCCTACCTGAGGCCCAGTCTTTGATCCCCACCACACCTTGGCCTCAAGAATCCTCTGCCCCCAAAGCAGTCCCCTTTCAGCTTCAGAAACCCAGCCTCTGTCTCTTCTCTCCCTCTCCTGATCCCTCCCACCTACCCCCAAAATAAAGGAACCAAAGGCAGACACAAGTGTGAATCTTAAATTATTATTTCTTCCTGTCGCTTACACCCAAGGTGGGGGCAGGGGAAGAGGAGGGGAAGAGGAGAGGGGGGCATTGCCTCCCCCCCTAAGGCACTGAGTGGAGAAGCCGCAAGGGGGGAGGGGGGAGGTCACATTGTCCTCACTCTCCGGGGCTAGGCCCCAGGTCTCCCCAGCCCTGAGCTCCCCCATCACCTGAAATGCTAAGATGAGGCCCAGGGCAACCCGACGTCCCCCAACCCCAATATATTACATCATTACTTTTTAAATAGATACAGGGACTGGTCCCGCTACCCCCTCCCTGTGACACCCCCCTCACTATTGGGGGTACCTGGGCAGCTGTGCAAATGGGCATGAGGGCGCACGGGAGGAAGGGAGAGCACCGGGCCCCTTAACCTGCCCCTTTTAAGGAGGGGGAGGGGCCGCCAGGCCAGGGAGGGGAAATAGTGCAAGGCAGAGCCCAGGCCGCAACGGGGGGGCCAGCACCCAGCGAGGGAGGGGGGCAGATACCCCCACCCCCAGCAGAATTGGGTAGTTAAAAATCTGAAACTAGATTTCAACAAGACCAACAGAAGAGGCTATGTACAGAACCGGGGTGGACTCAATCCTAAAGGAAGAGCGAGGGGATTACTCTCCGCGACCCAACGGACGGCCCGGCCGGCAAGGGACCCCCCCCCCCCATCTCCCCGCCCCTTCCGCGCTTTCCCGGTGGAGCGCTCGCTGCCCCGGCGCCCGCGGCTCGCTGGAGCGGCCGCCAGGGGGCGCCCGCCCGCGCGCTCCGCGGGCCCGCAGCCCCTCACCCCGTCCCCCAGGCCGCGCCGCGCCAGCCCGGGGGCGGCGTGAGTCAGGGGCGGCCCGAGTCAGGGGCGGCCCGGCGGCGGCTCCGGCTCGCACCTGGGCGGGAGGAGGAGAGGAGGGTAGGAGCCACCCGGCCCGCCCTGCCCTCTGGCCCCGGGGAGGGAGCGGCGGGAACAAGACATTCCCTGCCCGGGGACGCGGGAGGGGAGGGCAGGGCCGGGGCGGAGAGCCGAGCGGAGCGGGCCCCTCCCGCTGCCCCCAGGGGCGGGCGAGCCACTCCGGCCACCCCGCCCCCTTCTCCTCCAGGACCCCGTGACTCAGCGCTCGGAGCCTGGGGGGGGGGGGGGGGGGTCCCTTTTCCTGGGTGGGGGTGGGGGTGGGGGGGGCGCGAGGATGGCTCCTTCCAGCAGGCCCAGTCCCCCAGGCTTTCCAGCTTCTACCTCGCTCTCTCCCACCTACCCTTCCTTTGCCGCCCCCCTTTGCATAATTCACTGCCAGGAAAAGGGAACAGAAAGCAGGAAGGAGGGGTCTCAGAAGGGAAGGGAGGGGCTGTCCTTCACCCCCGGACACAGCCAAACCCCTGGGGGCATGGGGGCGGGGCGAGGCTTTGGTCCCAAGCCCCTCAACCCCTAGAAACCCGCATAGCCGAAGAGGGACCCCACAAATCAGAAATACATTATTGCTTCTACTCCCCAGGAGCAGCCGGGGACAGGGACCCCACCTTTACAACAAACAGAGCTGTAAATAGAGACATACTATCATGTATCACTCCTTGGGAGATCACCCCAATCTGGGGAGCCTCGAACCCCAAACCTTCTCAGCTTGGAACTGGAATGAGGGCTCTGGGGGGAGGGGGCGGACTGCTGAAGCCAGGGAGGCCCAGCGCCCTGACCCCAGCTCTGCCTGTCCCGCGGACTCCCACCGCTTGGCGTGGGCGCCCGGCCTCGCGCCGCTCCAGCCCGGCCCCTCGGCCTCTTTAAGAGGACTCCATGGCACCCTCAGCCTGAGGCGTCCTGGGCGCTCCCTCCTCGTCGTCGTCATCAGGGGGCCCCAGGGTGGACGCCGGGGGCCCAGTAGGGGCTGACTGCTCCCAGAATCGAGCCAGAGAGAGGCGGAAGGTGTCCAAGTGGCCGTTGGAGAGGTCGAGGCCAGCAGGGGACGGGGTGGCGGCAGAGGGCGGCGGGTAGTGGGGTGGTGCATCGTCCTTGCGGCGCCGCCGGGTGCGCACCTCCAGGCAGTTCTGGCCCTTGAGGTGGCGCTGCAGGTGGTCCTCCTTGGCGAAAGCCTTGTGGCACAGGTGGCACTCGTAGGGCCGGTCGCCCGTGTGCAGGTGCATGTGGTTCTTGAGGTCATAGCTGTGCAGGAAGCGGGCCGGGCAGTGCGGGCACGAGTAGGGTCGCTCTCCTGTGTGCTTCCGCATGTGGATCTTCAGCTTGTCGTTCCTGGCAGCGCAGGGGGTGGGGCACAGGAGCCCGTCAGGCCCGGGACCGCCCCACTCCCACCGGGACCGCCACCCCGCCCCCGCCCCCGCCAGGCTCCCGGCCCTCGCGGACTTCCCCCGCTTAGGTGGGCCCAGCCTCCAACCCCAAAGCTTTGCTGCGCCAAACCCACCTCCCTCGCCTTTCTTTCTCCCGGGCCTCCCAATTTTGGTGTCTCTGGGAACCTCCACACCCTCAGTTCTTCCAGGACCACCTGCCTCCCTCCCCACCGACCTGGCCCCCACTGGGTCCCTTCCCCCCCCGCCCCCCCCCCACTCACCGGGTGAAGCGGACTCCGCAGACTTCACAGGCGAAGGGCTTCTCACCCGTGTGGGTCCTCATGTGGCGTGGCAGTTTGCCTGCCCCGTGGATGATCTTGTGGCAGACCGGGCACTCCTGGGGCATCTGGGAGCGGCGCTTGCGCACCAGCTTGTCCTGGCCGTCCAGGCCTGGTGCCAGAGCATCCTGGTGCAGCGAACTCAGGTAGGCCATCAGGTCGGGATCAATGGCGTCCTCGTCTGAGCCCAGCTCCTCTGGGGATAGTGGGGGCCCACCTCCCTGCGCCATCCCGTAGGCAGAAGGGTACACCAGCTCCTCTTCTTCTTCCTCACCCTCGTAGGGCTCGTAAGTCAGGGGCCCCTCGGGAGGTGAAGCAGTCCCCGCTGGAGGGCTGTAGCTGTCCCCCAGCCCGCTGCCCGCTCCGCTGCCCACTCTGGCCGCCACGTCCTCCTCCTCGTAGGTCAAGGGATGGGCAGGCACCGTGGGCGCCTCGGGCACTAAGTGGTTCGCCCGGGCCCCCTTGGTCTGCAGGAAAGCTTTCCGGGGCTTGCGGCTGCGGCGGGCGACCGGCCGAGGGGGCGGCGGGGGCGGGGGCGGGGGCGGGAGGGGCCCCTGGGGCGGGCTGTCTTCTCCGTTGGGAACTCCGGAGGCCGAGGCCGTGGCCGTGGCGAAGGCCTCCAGGTACTGGCGGGCTCGCTCACAGTCGTCCTCGTCGGGGCTGGGAGCCTCCAGACCGCTGCCCTGCAGGATCTCCATGCAGGCGGCGATGACGCACGGGATCTCCAGCAGCCGCGCGGCCTGCAGCACCGCGGGCATGTTGGCGCTGCTGGTGGTCAGCGTGGCCGTGTAGGCGAACTCCAGCAGGGCGCCCAGCGCCTCGGGCCCCACGAAGTCCAGCTCGCACACGCCGGCGCCCCCCGCGGCCGCCCCGCCGCCCCCCGCCCCCACCACCGCCCCGCCGCCCCCCTCGGTGAAGAGCTTCTTGAAGTAGTGGCTGCAGGCGGCCAGCACCGCGCGATGGGTGCGGTATTCGAGGCCCTGCGTCCGGATGGTGAGGTCGCAGAGGTGGCCCAGCTGCCGCTGCTCATTGAGGCAGCTCAGGAGCTCACTGCTGTGGTCTGGGAATGGGATCCCGATGAGGTCGTCCTCAGGGCTCCCCATCTTCTCCTGCAGGGTGGAGAAGAGGGACAGGTGAAGGGCGCTCAGCTCTGTGCGGGGCGCCGGCATCGGCCCACACTTCCTGACCCAGGAGACTCTCCTAAGTGCTTTACACCCAGGTGATCTTCCAGAACCTTCTGAAGGACTGATTAGCAGCCGTCTCAGACAGGGAAGCCAGGGCGCAGACAGGGGCAGCGACTTTGCAAGTGAGGTGCAGAATGGCGTTCAAACCCAGGCCGTGGGCCCACGGTCACGTTCCCACCTGCTCTGCACAGTCCCGCCTGCCTCTGGAGCACCGACTTGCTGAGCCTTTGCTGGAGGCCCGCTCACTTTGCCCGCCCCACTCCCCATGCCTTGGGAGGGATACTGGGGTCCTGGCCCAGGCTTCATGAAGGACTCAGGGCTCAATCATCTGAGAACTGGGGTGACAGCCTCTGACGGAGCCTCCCCACAGCTAGAGAGGCCAAGGACAGGGTTGGGATTACACTGGACCAAGGCATGCTCTGGGCCTGGCCAGGTACTTTAACCCAAGTTACCCCCACAAAGGGCTTGGTGCTCTGTAAAAGGCTATGCAAACTCACCAGGCAGCTTCGCAGCACCTTCACCTTCACCCTCCTGCTCCTCCCCTCCCCCACCTACTAAAAGTTCATCTCCCCTTTTAGATTCCACCCCCCCCAGGCCAAAAGGGAAACACAGCTCCCAGCATCCCTCCCCCCACATCCTCCCCTCCCCCAGGGGGCCAAGGAGCAGCCACCCTTTGCTGGGGTGTCGTGGGCTGGCTCGGGTGCTTCCTGCCCCACACAGATAAGCATCGTCCCGTCCCCGCCCCCTCCCCCCACTGCCAATAGAGGCCAAGTTGCAATCCCACCCCTCCCCACTGCAGCTACCACCAGCACCTCTCCCTCCCTATTCGTGGCCAGTCGGGAGAGGGCCCCTCTCCAGCAGGTTGTCTTGTACCCGCTGTGCTCTCCCCTCCAAGGCAGAAGCTGCAGCCCCCCCAAGGCTGGTGGAGGGGCAGGAGGGCAGTAGGTGGGCCTGGCCTGGAAGTGGGGAGGGCTGCTTGAGTCCTGGGTCTGCTGCTGGATGACCTTGGGCCAGTCCCTTCTGTCTGTGCATCCTTTTCCTCAGCTGTACGGGGAGTGGGTGGGAGTAGAGGTCCCAAGAGCTCAGCCCTCCAGCCCTGACATTGGGTGTGGGTCTGAAGCGAGTGGAGACAGAGTTGGGGCCTGGAAAGAGCATGCTCTGGAGTCAGCCGGGCTTGAGTCTGAACCCTCCCTCTGTGGCTGACTAGCTCGGTGACTTGAAACACATGAGCTGGTCTCTGAGCCTCCTTCCTAGTCTATGGTACGGGATCATTCCACTGGACCTGTAGGCTTGTAGGCTTGCAGTGGCGGGTACATGAGACCACGTGTGGGGGCCCAATAAACATTCTGGCCTTGGGAGGGAGAAACAAGGCCTCGCCCAGGGGCAGATTCCACTACACAAATGGCCTCTGCTGGGAAACTGCTTGGGTCTCCCTCCCTCAAATCACCCCAAAGAGTCAGGTTACTACTAGCTACATGACCTTGGATCAGTCACTTCCTTTCCCCAGGAGGCCGGTTTCCTCCTCTGTAATATTAAAGGCTGACCTACATGGTTCTTAGGGCGGGTCCCGCTGACCCCGGTCAGGGTCTTCTTCACTACTCCCAACAGCCGCTCAGACCGCAGACGTTGAGGGAAAAGGTTTTTTCAGGGAGCTGGGGGAGTCAAGGGCCACAGATTTCCCCTTTAGAGCACAAGAACCGCATTGTCTCTGCCTGCCTCCCAGCCTGTCACCTTCACCGTGACGCCGGGACTCCTGCAATGGGCGCCCTCGGGAAGCAGCACCCACGTGTCTCCCCTTTCCTGGACAGACACCCAGATGCCCTCAGCAGGCCCCCTGCTCCCACCTGGAGTCCCCATATCGCTTCCCCGCCTGGGAGCAATCCCAGTTCCCTTTGGTTCTCCGGCCGGCACTTGACAAACAGAGCAAGTGGCAAATGGCCCCAGGACTTAGGAACAAACAAAAAGCGGGTGGGCAGCAGCAGCAGTGGGCACCCTCCTGGGCCCAGGCAGATCCTGTCCCTCCTGAGGGGGATGGGTGGGGCTGTCCTCGCTGTCCATTGGCCTGGAGCTGGGCACCCGCAGGCACGTGGCTTGCCCCATCCCTCTCCCTCCTTTCCTCCCCACCCCACCCATTCCTGCTGCTAAGCCCGCCTTCTTTCTCCCACCCAGGGCCGGTCTCCGCGGCAACTTGGCGTGGCAGGGTGCTGATTGGCTGACCCTGCTGTCAGGTCACAGGCTCAGGCTGGTTCACCACGCAACTCACACAGGGCGCTTGGGCAAGGGTGGGTGTTTAACCCCTTAGGCCCAACTCCAATGCCCATGGCCACGAGGTAGCAACGAAGGAGGGGAGAGGCAGAGGGCACACGTAGGAAGGGGAGGTGTTCTTAAGGTTCTCTAGCTTCTGGAAAACTCCCCCAGCCCTTACCCAGGGCTCTGGCGCCCATGCCAACTTAGGTGCCACATGGAACGATGCTGGTGCCAACCAGGCTAAGGGGGCACTCCTAGCCCCATCATCCAGGGGGGTGGGGCGCCAGTGCCAGGATGCGCACCCCACCTTGGGCACCCTTCCCACATCTGCATCCCGAAGAGCCCAGCCCCCTGACGCCCCATGAGGGCGGCCCATCCCCACCCAGCCTGGCATGCCCCCTCTTGCTAAGGCCTTGTGGGCATGGGTGTGTGTGGTGGTTGGGGGGGCAGCTGTGCCAGGGAACCAGGCAAGGTCTGTTTGGTCTGTTTGCCTGGTAGGGGGAAGAACTGGGGGCCCCGCCCCATCGCTCCCCCTTTCCCGCCACCCCCCCAGGCTCCCCTCACTGTCAGGCCTGCTAGACCGGCCAAGCAGGTGGGCAGCTCTCTTGAAACTGGGCCCTGAGTCAAGCCTGCCCCATCTTTGGTGGGGGGAAGACTCTGGGGCGAGAAAGGTAGGAGGGGGGCAAAGGTAGGAGCCCCTATCCCCTAACCCCTCAGTGCCCTAGGGCACCTGCCGGGGTGTGTCCACCACCAAGAACCAAAAGGTGGAGAACACTGGCCCTGACTTGGAAGGGAAAAGGAGCCTGCAGTCTTTCCAGGTGCTGACCGCAGGCAGTGTCCCGAGCAGGGCTGGGGGTGCCAGGGCCATGACACAGGGATACAGCAGGGATAGGGGCCCCCAAGGGGCAGATGAGTGAAGCTGGCCCCCCTTCCCCACACCCTGGGGATTAGGGGAGTGAGGCTTAGCGTGGGGGGCAGCGGGCGGAACCGGGATTAGCGGCCGAGAAAATAGATATGGGGCTGACACAGTCACAGAGACACCCCCCCACACACACCAAAGGCTTCTCCAGGTGCAGCCGCTCGGATGTCCCTATGACATCCTCCTCCATGGCGATGGAGGCCTGGGGCACTTACCAGTGCCCACCCCCCACTTTGGCTGGCCACCCTCCCTTACTTCTTTCTCCTTTCTGCCCCCCACCCCCACCCCAACTCCAGCCTCAGGTTCTCTTCCTGTTTTTTTGGAACTAAGTTTGCACGCAGCCAGGGCTTTGGCCTGTGGCTGGACCAGGGGGGTGGGGAAGTTGGACAGTGGGTCCAAAGTCCTCAGGGACCCAGGAATCTTAGCTCCCCAATTTCTCCTACCCTTCCCAGGGCCTCTGGAGCCCAGGCACTGGAGTCAGCTGGGCTGCCCAGTTGGGAAGGCAGGATGCGGGGCTGAGGAAGTCCCCTGGAGGATGGTATCAGCTTAGAAGGCTAGGCCCCCAGCCAAGGGATGCCCTGGCATGTTCTGGGCCCCTGGGTCCGCACCCCAGCCCCTCCGAGCGAGTGCGTGCCCTGCCCATCCCCCACATGCCGCTTCCCCCCCTCCTAACCTCACCACCCCCAGCACTCACACTTCCTGGGGGCCAGGCGGGGAAGGGAGACCGCAAGCCACGAAGGGGGAAGGAGGCCAGGGGAGTTGGCTGCTTCCCGGTGCTGTGGGGGTTAAGCCTCTCCTCCCTCAAAATCCCCAATTCCTGGTGCTCCCCGAAATGAGGGAGATCTTAGTGCCGCTCCACATTCTCTGTCCCTGACACCCGCCCTAGCCCCGGCACTCTCCCCCCCCACCGCAGGCTGCACTGGGGGGTGTGAGGGAAGATGGCAGAGGAGGTAAGGGGGGCAACTCCCTTCCCCAGCCTTCCTCCTTCACCTTTGGGGACCCCTGCCCGGCAGCCACTCTCCACTCCTGGCCCCCATCCTTGGCCTCCTCTTCCCGTCCCCTTGCTCGGCCCACCCTGTGCCCTCTCCGCAAAAAAGCATCTTCTGCTTTTCTTCCTTCAGCCTTGGCCAGCCTCCTGCCTCGTCCGCCCTAGGCATCCGTGGCCCTTGGCCCCCAGGTGCCGCCTCGCCCTCTCCTTTCTTTTCCCTCAGGTCTCCACTCCAGGCTCTCCCGCTTCCTCCATTCCACCCTGCTCCCAGCATCCATTCTCTTCTCCCCTGGCTGGCGGGTAGAGAGAGGGGCCCGAGGAATCAAATCGAGGAGCCAGGCCTGCCTTCCAAGGCCTGGTCTTGCCATGGGATGGCCACATTCAGGGCACCCATGCCACCCTTCTGGAAGAAGCACAGGATCGAAATCTGGGGGCCAGTTGGGGAGGATGGGTGGTGGTGGGGCGGGGGCTGGTGCGGAGACAGCGGATGTGGGGTGGGGAGGGGAGGACAACCTAGGCCTCTCTGCCCGTCAGAATTTCCAGCCCTGGAGCTGCTGGGCTTTCCCCAGAGGGTACCCACCCTGGGCCAGGCAACTGTGCACCTGGACAGACCCCGGCCATCAGGGTTCCCAGCGGGATCTGCCTGGGCAATGCCAGCTCCCCTTAGGGCCTGAGGAGACGGCACAAGGTGCCAGGGTCTGCCCTGTGCCCACCCCCTCCCCCCAGCCTAGCGTCTCGGGCTGGGTAACCGAGCCGGCTGGTAACCCCACACCCGCCAAGCCGCGGGCAGAAACCTGAGCCCCCCAGCCCCAGAGGACACCCCAGCCCGATCCCCGGAGCCCGGCTCCCTGCCAGCCTGTCTAACCTCCTGTCCTGGCCCAGCAATCCTTCGGCTCCTATAGGCCCCTTCTGCGCCCCTGTCCTCCTGGGGCCCCTGAGTGCTGAAGCTTCCCGGCACTCCAGCTCCTCGGACCCTCAGCTCCCTCAACCTTCCCGGGGAAGTTTGGACACCCTCTTCCTAGCCTGTTTTTCAGTCCCTCTCTGACCCTTGGCCAATTCTAGGCCTCCAAGCCTCCCCTGGGGCCTAATCTCCCAAGCCAGAGCAGAGCCTACTCACCTGAACGCTGAGGGGCCTTGCCGGCAACTCCTCTTGGCCCCTGGGGGGAGCAGGTTGGAAGGGGTGGGGGGGGGCTGGGCTGGGGGGGGGGGAGGTGGGGTGGCTGTTCCCCGCTCCAGCTCCCTCCTTCAAAGGGGCCGCCCACGACCTGGCCCAGCCCCTCCCCCCTGCAGCCTTAACCCTCTGGGTGCTGTCCCCCCTCCCCCCAGCTTGGAGGGAGGGGTTACCAGAGGGCTGGCAGCGTGGGAGAGGGCCTAAAGTCTCTGCCTGTGGTGCCCGAAGCCCCAGCTGTACCCACCCCCGCTCGTCCTTACTCAGTCCTGAAAGGGGAAAAAGGTGAGTGTAGGCAAGGTAGGAGCTGGGACAGTCCAGGAGGACAGAGGTGAGGAGGAGCCTCGGGAGAGGCTGCTGGAGGTGGGACCAGGAGAAGGAAGAAGGGAGGGGAGGGGACAGGAGGCGGCAGTGGCCAGAAGAGGGAGGAGGGGAAACCCTGGACAGACAGTGCCCAGGGCTGACAGGTGCCCAGGTCCCAGCCCCTCAGGGCATGTGGCACCATAGGGGGCCACAGGGAGGCCCTCCAGACCCCAGTGGGCCCCTCGCACCCCTGGGAGCTGACCGAATTCTCCCCACCCTGTACCGGGCTGGGGCCCTCAGGGGCTGGGCAAGGCAGCACCCCGCCCTCCCCATGCCTCACCCCAAACCCACTCACATACCACAGTTCCTTGCCCAGGCGCCAGCCCCTGCCAACCAGGCCAGGGGGCAGCCCTTGTGCCAGCCCCCAATGGCCAGGGGGATCAGGGGGATGGAGCTGGCCTGAGGGGGCTGGACAGATGGGGGTAGCTGTGGGCACCGAAAGAGGAAGGAGCCAGGAGGGGGCATCTGCTGGGAAGCGCCTAGCCCCACCCCTTGCGCAAGCCACCGCCACCCTGGCCGGTTGGGTGGGACCCGCCTGGGCCCGAGGGGCAACTCAGGAGGGCTCTGAGCCCAGAGATGGGTGGGCCACACAGTTGCACTTAAACAACTCCGAGGGTCCCTTATTCCTGGAACAAGGGGTGCCCTAATGCTCCCTAGACACTCGGCCAATCCAAGTCCTCCTGGGTTGGGGAGGACCACTGAAATGCCCCCTAAAACATCCCCTCCCCTTTCCCCCCAACAGCTGCTGGCTCCACGCCGCTGGCCTGCTGCCCCTCACCAGCTCCCGGCCCGGTTGGCACCTACCCACCAGGATGCTGGCAGTCCTGCCCTCCTCTCCCTCCTACCCCCCTGCTCCCAGCGCCCCATGCCAGCTGTGGGCCCGGGGTGGGGGAGGGTCACCCCTGTGCCTTTTGGTGCCAGTCAGGCCGGTTCACTCCCCTCGGTCCTACAGACAAGGCCCAAGACCCCGTTCTCGAGCCGTCTCCTCAAGAGGCAGCGCACAAGTCAGGGCCTACCCGGACAGCCCAGTGAGCACTTACTGAAAGCTCCGTTCCCCAAGGTGGGTGCCAACCTCCCAGCATTCCCTCTGCCTAAGCATTTGCTTGGGCACCAAAGTCCCCGCAATTCCTGAGAGTCCTGGTGCCCGCAGCCTGCAAGGGAGTGGGGTGGGGCTGCTCTCTGCCCTTTGATCCCCATAAAGGGAACCAACCTGGAGGGCAGGGGGCAGGGAAGGGGTTCATGGGGCCCCTCCATTTTATCCCTGCCAGGGGCAGCAGGGCAGGGTGGGGGCATCTCTTGGGTGGGGCTCTAAGGTAAGCATGGTAGCATGTCCCAGCAGAGGAGAGGGAGGTTAATCATGGGTACATGGTATCACGTGGGCACAGGGTGGTGAGAACACGGCGAGGGTGGTGGGGGGGATGCAGAGGGTACCCACGTTCCAATTCATCCCAATCCTGGCTTTTACTCCCATCTAGCAACACTTCCAGACTTCACCAAATTGAGAGCACAAGGACTACAACTCCCAGTATGCACCACAACTGCTCTGCATGTACCTTGGGAGTTGTAGTTCTCAAGAGAAGTCCTGTGTTCTCTTCCCCAGAGCCTTGCTGATGGGGTGGGGAGGGCAGAGCAGAAGGTTTGGTCCCAAGTCTCCTTTCTAGAAGAGGTAAAAAGCTAGGAGGTCCATGGTGGAGGGGAAGAGGACCCCTTCTCCCAGGCAAAGGGGAGGAAAGGAGGAAGGAAGGAGGAGAGGATGTCTGTTGAAAGGGGCATATGGGTGGGGAGGAGTTGGGGGGGGGGGGGGGGAAACAGGAAGGAAACTGAAGCCAGAGACATGAGGTCGAAAGCAAAGGCCTGGTGGAGCCTCACACCGAAGCCTGGCAGGGACTGGGAAGGCATAAGAGGAATTAGGGATGCCAACTGGTAGCAAATTGGTGTGTTGTTGGGGCCACTGGCTCCATTTGCCTGCCATAAGCCCTCTTTTGCCTGGGGCACCCTCCAGTCCTGGATCCAGCACAGGTATCTGCTGGCTGGAGAACTCTGAAGGCTGACTTGGTTCTGGGATGCTAGCGGGCAGAGGAAGAGGCCGGGGGAGGTCAGGGCCAGGCCTGATGGGGAGTGTGGTGGAGGGAGGTATGCATGGGGTTAGGCCCAGGTGTGAGTTCAAGGAATTGTGCTGGCAAATGAGGATGCTACCTTCCATGGCAGCGGGGGGGGGGGGGGGTTCAGTGAAGAGAGGGCTATGTTGCCAAGGCTGCCTCAACTAAAGGGTGCAGTGAAGAGGGTAGCCCTCTTTGGTCTCCCTGTGGAATTTGCTAAAGGTTGCTTTCCCTCTGGGCCAGGCAGCCTGTGAACATTAGAGGTGGCAACTCAGGGGGCCAGATGGCAGCTGGGTGCTTTTCCTTAGTGGGAGTGGAGGTCAGAAGTGGGCAGAGGCTCTGTTTCGAGGCCACTCTCCCTGGGCTCCCCAAGGCTCTGAGACAGATTTTTACAGGCCCCAGCTAAGACTCTTGCCAAGACCGGAGTGTTGCTGGGGCGGGGGGGGGGCTTCCTTGCCCCTCAAAGCCCTTGAAAGTGGACAACAGTAGCTCTAACCCCTTCCCCCCAGTCCCCCAGGCCCGCCTTGGCGTTTGGCCGCTTGTGTGTTGGCAGGACTGGGGGTGGGGGGGCAGCAAGGCAACTTCAAACTGTCCGGGCAAAACGTCAAGTTTACTCACGAGTTTACTCAGCAGAAGGAGGGGGGAACAGGCTAGAGCGGGCACACCCCATGCCAGGGTCCTATCCGTCTCCTGTCCCCACCTTCCTATCCCCACTCTCCTCTTCAGCCCTAGGCCAAAACAGCCATAGGCCCCAAGTCCTGGTGGTAGGGCAGTCTTAACTCTCAGAAGGTCATGGAACCAAGCAGGCCGGGGGCAGGAAGCCCCGAAGCAGGTCCAGAGGCTCCTATCAGAGGGCAGTGCCCTGCCTGGAGCCCATTTACTACCCATCTTAGGGCCTTGGCCTTGGACCAGAACTGGGTCTCTCAGCCACCAAGAAGGGGGCAGTACCAGGCCAGGCTTCCTCCATGTGAGCAGTCCCCTGGGCAGTGACTTCTGACCCCAAATGACCGGTCCTAGGCAGTGCCTCAGGCAGCGTGGTGCCATCTGGGAGGCCAGAGGATCAGGGGCTGGTTCTCTCAGCCTTGGCTTGGAATGGGGGGCCAGCACCCTATCTGACCTACTTCCCTTTCCTCCCCACCTGCTTTCATTCTCTGCTTCTCTCCCCCAGCCTTCACTGTCCCCACCCCAGAGGCGCTCCGCCCCCCATGCCCGCTGGGCCCCCTCCCCCACCCTTCCCCAGGGTGCCAAGTGCAAGCACACAAAGGGCCCGATGGTGCATTGTTAGCCCAGCCCCCGCTGCCCGCCGCGCCCTCCCGGGGCGGGCACTAGGCCAAGGAGGAGCTGGGGGCCCTGGGTGCCAGGGGGCACCACGGGGAAGGGGGAAGAGGTCAACACCTGTCTCCCAGACACTGGGGTCCATATCAGCCAGAGCTGCGTAGTGATGAGAGTGCCCTAGTAGAGCAGGCCTCTGTCCCTGACATCTGAACCCGGTGGGCACTGCCTTCTTCCTTCCCCAGAGCCCCTTTTGGGTGACAGTGACCCCTATCTGACCCCTGTGCTAAGGCTGGGGGGTGTGGTACCCAAGGGAGGGGACAGTGTCTGGGGGTTCCAGCAGGCTGCATCGTGCCTGCAGCAAGCATGTAACGGAGGCTCGCTGGGGAGCTGGGGGCCCGGGGGCCCAGGGGCCACAGACCAGAGGCACTGACAGAGATTTCTCCTTGTTTCATCAGCTGCTCCAGGGGGAGCCCCCTGTCCTTCTCCCCAGTCACCACTGCTGAGGAGCAGTAACTCTGTCACAAATATGCCCCTCTCCAGCCCTGCACAACACTCCTTGTGCCCACTCTCCCCTCCCAACCTGATGCCCACTCCCTGCCAGCTCGGCCAGCAGTGCCAGGCAGGTACAGGGGTGACCAAACCAGTTGGTGTGCGTGGTGGGGGGCAGAAGGCAACCCCATAATCCTCCAGGCCTCACCCCCCACACACATATACCCTGGGGAACAGACAGTCCCCATCCTGGCTTAACCCCTCCCCTCTCAGTCTGGCTCCCCCAGCCCCCGATGAACTGCCTCCCTCCTCCAGGACTAAGCTGGGGGAAGGGGGAATCGCTGCGCTGACTCACTCCCACTCTCAGCTGCAGCTAGGGGTCTGCAAGGCGTTCAGGCGGGGGTCACTTCAAGAACGCCCTCCACCTGGCCCGGAAGCCAGGACAGCCTGCTGGTCTCCCCCTCTCCTCAGCACCCACTTCCGGTGTCCCAAACTAGGTCAGCAGCGCTCGTTTCCTGTGGGTCAGCTAGCACCCGCGCCTCTGCCCCTCCCCTGCTCCGGACCCAGGCTCCCCGCCCCCCCCAGGGCGCCCCGAGGTCTCACCACGTCTCAGCCGCCCTTTGATACGTGGGGGTTGTGCGGGGCGGGGGGCAGGGGACCCGCCCTCTCTCCAAACACCAGCAGGGCCGGGGCGCCTGGGCAGGCACGTGTCCGGGCACAACCCGCTGCCCACGCCGCCCCCCCCACTCCCGTCCCCCCCCCCCCCCGCTCTGGCCGGGACACGTCGCTCTCTTACTTGGGGTGGGGTGGGAGGAGAGAGCGAAAGCTGGGAATGGAGAGCAGCGCCCCCCACCCTTTTGAATGGCAGCCCTCTGCCAGCGGCGCTCCCAGTAGCTTCCACGACTACACAGTAGCGACCCCCACTCTGTGGAGGGGCAGGTGCGCGGGCGCCGGCGGGGGGACGGGTGGGGGTAGAACTCCTCCCGGTCACCCGCCCTCGCTCTCGGGTTCTGGGGGCACGAGCCGGCCTGGGAAGGGTGGCGGCGGGACGGGCGCCTGAAGGAAGGGACTGGGACTGAGGGGTCGATCTGTGTCGCTCGGGGGTTGTCGCCGAGCCCCACTACTGGAGAGGGAGCGCGGCTCCGGAGGCGCAGGAAACCGAATAGTCCAGCCGGTAACTTTCCCCCCAGCCGCGGCTCCTCCTGCGCACCGCCCCCGCCCCCAGTGCCACTGGCCCGGGTCCAGCCCACCGCGCCAGGGGGCGCGGGGGGGGGAGCCGCCTTGTCCTAGTTAGAGTCCGTCAGCGTTTCCATTCCCTCAGCTCGGGCGGGTCGGGGGTCTCCCCGCAAGTCACGGAGGAGACTGGGGGAGCGCTCGGCGCCGCCTCACCCTCTCTCCATCCCGGAGCCGCCGGTCTGTCTGATCCCAGAAGTGCAGAGAAAGTTTCTGGGGACCCTCCGCCCACCTTTCCTCGCAGTTAAAATCAATTCCAAAGACCCGGGGTGCCGGGAAGGCACAGGGAAGGGGAGTGGTGGGAGTCTGGTCTGCAGGCGTGTGTGTGTGCGTGGGGGGGTCCCACTTACAGGACAGACGAAGGACACTGCAGTAGTCTCGCGTCTGGGGGACCCCGAGCCGGAGACAAAAGTAGGGTACACTCACCTCTCCGCCTTTGGGTCCGCTGGCCGGAACTGCTGAAGCACAGGGTGTGCAGAGAAGCGCGTCCCCCGCCGGGCCCGGGGGCTTGGGGCCCTGCTCCGGTCCTGGTCAGAAGGCCGCGGTCAGTCGCTCGCCGCTCTCTGCTGGGGGGCTCCTCCTCCGCAGCCCTCGGCCTCCTCCTGCCGCCCGCCCCCCCCTCGGCCGCCGAGAACCGTACATTCACCTGGCTCCCACCCGCCCCCCCCTCAGGGCCCGCCTCCTCAGCCACGCCCTCTGTCACTTCCTGGTTTTTCACCCGCCCCCCCAGGTCCCCCTCCCTCCGCCCAATAAGGATATAAACTTCAACCCCTCGGTCCAGCCAGTCCCTGCAGGGCGCAGATGGGTCCCTCCCTCCCTTTTCACTCCCTTCCTCCAAGCTTTTACTTTGCTCTCCGAGCCTTTCCCACCCTCCTCTTTTTCCCTCCTTCTTTCCTTCGGTCTCCTTCTCCCTCCACCTGCCGCGGTCCCTCTCCCCCTCCCTCTCCCTTTTTCTCCTCTAGCCCCTATCTCTCCCAGTCCACCTTAACTCGAGCTCCGCCCCCGACCCCATCCAGCCCTTCGCTGCGGCTCCGCCCCGCCCCCTGCGCTCCACCGCCCTGCCCGCCCATTGGCCTGCGCACCCGCCCATCTCAAGTGGGTCCTGCCCCGCGTTCCGCCAGGGAGGGGGCGGAGCCGAGGGGCTGGCCTGAAACCTGGAGGAGGGAAAGGGGGAGGGGGCAGTGTCCGCAGTGGCCCGGGAACCCGGCGCCCCCATCAAGGGCTCTCAGTCTCCATGAGGGGCTTTTGTACGGTCACCCCCTCGGGAGGGAAGGGTATGAGAGGTTAAAGATAGGTTAGGTGGGGGTGAGGCGGGGACTTAAGGGATTGAAGGGGGGGGTCCCGTGAGGGGCTATAATCAGGTCAGTGCCCCGGGAGGTAGGGGGAGGGGGAGCCACCAGGCCATCAGCTCCAGCTCCTACGCCCCACCCCGACTCTGAGGGAGCGGGGGAGTGGAGGCTGCGGGCACCCTGCGTACCTCCCCACGCGAGACGGCGCCCCGCGGGGAGGGAACGGCGCCCTGGGCAAGCAGCCTCTGCGCTCCAGCCGGTGCCCGCTGCGGCCTTGGCATTGTCGGAGGGGAGGGGCCGGGTCCGCGAAGGGGGAGGGGGAGGTGCGCTCTCGCTCCTGCTCCCCGCCTCCATCCCGCCTGTTCCCTAAGTGGAGAAACTGAGTCTCTGCGAAGGTGGGAACCTCTGGGCAGGGATCTGTCCGGAGACCCAGGTGGCCAGGGGAGCCTGGGTGTTTCCAGATGTGTGTGTGGGTTTGGGGTGAGGCAGGATACGTACTTCAGTGCCCCCACAAGTGAGGAAGGTAGCCTGTGGGGGACGCCTCCAACCGGGCCTGCAGCGCTACGTACCCCGGAGAGCCCCTCCCACTAGTGTAAAACGGAATAAAATCCGGCTACCGCGGGCCAGGTTCCGTTCCCCGCGGCCGGCCGGGCCGAACCGGGTCCGACTCGCTTTCTCCTCCTCAGCCGCCTCCGCAGGGGGCCTCCCTCCCTTTCCAGCAGGTGGCTCCGCGGGACACCAGCTCAACCTGTTGGACCACAATGGGCGGCGCCAGGGGGGCCCTGGCCCTCACCCGGGCTGACCCGGGATCCCCGCGCAGGGGGAGGGGCGGAGTCCCGGTCCCTCCCTCCCTCCCTCTCCGGCCGTGACTCAGCCTCGGGGCCGCTGCCCTGCGCCCCAGCCAGGGGCGGAAAGTGTGAGGCGCCCCTGAGGGCCCAGGCCAAGCCAAACAGACCCCCACCTCAGACATTATCTCACTGGAGAATTAGGGGGGCTGTAGGAAGGAGGGGGTGGCAGCAGGCCTGGGACGCTCCCGCTCGCTGAATCCGCTCCGGGTTTTCCTATCGTCCCTGTCCCCCTTGGGCCCCGAGGCCGGTCACTGCTCCGGGTTTTCTTCTCCGCCCCGCCGGACAGAGTCTGGTCGGTGAGGGCCCGGAGTCGGTGGGGTCCAGGCCAGGGTTTTCCCCTTCCTTCTACAGCCGTCGGGGTCGCGCTAGCCTGGGGAAGAGTCGTGCCAGGGGCTAGACGGCAGTGCCAGATGCACACGTGAAACGGAGAGGGGGCTGCTTCGTGGAGGAGGGGGCATGGCCCAGGAAAAGGAGGGCGGGAAAGTGGCTCAGGGAGGGCAGAGCCTGGGCCTCCAGAGGCAGTCCAAGGGCGGGCGCCTGGGCACCAGCCCCTAGGTACAGAGAAATGAAAGGCGCCCAGTGCCTTGGGCCCGCTCCGGCCCCCCTCTCCGAGGGTCGCCTCCGGACTTGCTAGACCCAGTCTGAATCTGTAGGCAACGGAAATGCCATTCTCCACCGTTTGGACAGTTCTGGAACCTCCAGTTTGTTCCTCAGTGACTCCCGACCACCACCACCCAGGTTTCTCTTCTTCTGGTCCATACAGCTTCCTTCCTGGCTCAGAAGTCAGAGGGGGAACCCCGACTTGATATTCCCGCCTCCCCTCCAACTCCTGGCCCTTACCGGGCCAAACCACTGAGACTGCGGCAGCCAGGAAACGCTGACTGGGGGCTGTGCCCCCTCCCACGGAAGCCCGGCTGGGCCCAGGGGGCTCGCTGCCACCTGGCCCGGACTGGCACTGGGGTCTGGAGGGCAGGTGTGGGGCCTGCAGGGGCCTCCTGGGGGGAGCGGGGCATCCCAGATCCTCCCGTTCAGACATATATCTCAGGCCACCGGCTAGACCTTACTTTTGAGGGGAAAGTAGCAGGAGGTGGGTAAATACCCTGAGAGCGAGGTGTGTCTGACCAAGGAGAAGGATGAAAGCCCGCGCTGGGAGTTAATCCCTCCTAGGGAGGACCGTGTACCTGGGGCTGGGGACGGCGACTCGGAGTGACAGCCCCGCGCCGGGACTGGCTGGGCCACGTGCGCTCAGGGGCAGCTGCAGAAGACTTAGATGCTCGCAGAGCGTGGAGGGAGAGGGCTTCTGGCGGAAGAAAGGCAAGGCTCTCTCTGGGCGGGGTCCTGAGTGAGTGGGTCTGGGGGCCTGTTTTGGAAGGTTGGGGGGGTTGCAGAGCTGGAAGTGGAGCGTCTGCCGCCGTGGGCGCCCACCTCTTCCCCGCTCCCCCCGTACCCGGGCTGCCTCCGCTTCCCTCGAAAAACCCGCCGCCCAGGAAACCGCTGGGGGCGCTCAGACCGCAGCCCCCCCCCCGCGCCCGCCGCCCCCCGGCTCCCCCACCGCGACCGCCCAACCCACCTGAAGGGGCCGTGGCTGCCAGGGTTGCCCCTCCCGCCGGCTCCCCCCACACCTGCGGGCGCACTATTTATAACTCGGCGCCTATTCCGGGCCTCTGGGCGGGAGCCCGCTGCGCCTCAGCGCTAATCGTCTCCGGGATCTCTGCGCCCCCCAGGGCCGGGGAAGATAAATTTAGCCTCAGGAAGCTCGGGGAACATTTTCCAAAACTCCACGTCCCCGAGAAGGCGAAACAGAACCCCTGTGCCCTCAGCCTCACTCCCTCCCGCCAGCCAGCAGGCGGCGCAGGTGTCTCGGCTCCTCGGACGGTGCCCGGGGTTCGGGGGGCTGCTGCGAAGCCCGGGCAGGTGAAGGACGCGAGGTACGGGGGGGGGCGGCGGCCAGAGGGGCCCGAGAGTGCCCGGAAGAACGGGCCCGTCTCCGAGGCTGGCAGAGACAGGAGTAGAAAGTCTCAGCTGGGAGTAACCGAGAAAGGGGTTGGGGACTTCTACCTTTCGAAGGGTAAATGCTATGCAAACGAGATGCAAATGGGAACGCAGGGCAGAGCTTGTGGCCTTGGGGGTCTGCCCTCCGGCGCGGTCGGAACCACAGCCACAGCCCTCTTCCCGCCCGCTTCTGAGTGTTGCTGGGAAAACACAGGACCCAACTGAGATCATTACTAAAATATCCAGTTTCGGGCGCGAGGCTCCCAGACCACTTCGCCAGGACCCCTGTCCTCCACCTGCCTTTCGCACACCATTGAGGGTCTTATAGCCATGTAATCAGCGAGGAATCCTGGGTCTCAGGCCGCTCCTCCCAGTGCTGTCGCATTTGGGGGTCCCTTCCAGCTTCGCGGAGGCTCCTTCCCCGTTTTACTCCGCCCATTCCCCTACCCCTTGTGGCCACTGGAGGGCCCCTGGGCGCCCAGGGGTAAATAAGGTCTTCCTCGGGCGCCTGGGTGGCTCAGTTGGTTAAGCGACTGCCTTCAGCTCAGGTCATGATCCTGGAGTCCTGGGATCGAGTCCCGCATCAGGCTCCCTGCTCAGCAGGAGCCTGCTTCTCCCTCTGACCCTCACCCCTCTCATGTGCTCTCTCTCTCTCATTCTCTCTGTCTCAAATAAATAAATAAAATCTTTAAAAAAAAAAAAAAAATAAGGTCTTCCTCATCCCTCCGATCTTGGCACTCTGCTCCCCTCTTCTGCTACCATATGCAAGTAGCTTGAACACTCCAAACCTGAGCTTACTCTACCGGGGAAGAGAACCTTGCTGGGAAGCTGCTGCATCTCTTTTTCCCTTGGAGAGGAGTGGGGAGTACGTGTAGACCAGGGAACCATCTCCTGACCTGTGGTGGTTTAGGTGAAAAAGACATAGCTGGGCCCCCCAAAGGAGCTGGGGAAAGCCGGAATAAGAGCCGCTGAGTTGAGGTGGGTGTGGGAATGGTAGAGGTGGGTGCAGCTTTGGGGCAGTCGCCCTCTCCACAGCTCAGCCTGCCTGGCCCCCCCTCCCAGGCACCATTTCAGAAGAGGAGGGCTGGCTGGTCCAGAGAAGCCCTGAATCTGAGATGGGAAAATCTGGGTTCACCGGCTGACTACCCCACTGCAGTGTGCCGTGGGCATGACCTCGCACGGGACACTTCTCACCTCTCTGGGCCCATTTCCTTCAACTTTGCGTGGGAGGATTGCCCTTGCCCTGCCTACTTCTGAGGTGGACTCGTGTCAATCTCCAAGCACTTTGTAGTGTGAGAAGGGCTCTCAGAGGGTGCGCAAGCTTTTCCTGGTTCTCCCCATCTCTCTCCTCAGCCTCTCCACCTTCAAGGCTCTCTGGACAGCTGACAGTGTCCTCTGGCCACCACAGGTCGCTTCTCTGTTCCCTCTTTCCACTTCCTGGGCCCTGCCTTCCTCCATCCACCACTTCCGTGGGGGTCTTTGCCAGACACCCCCTCCCCTGGCAAAGGCCCTCATGCTCAGAACTCTGACTCCAGAATCCACCTCCAGGCACTGTCCCAGCTGGGTGGGAGTGGGGCCCAAGAAAGGAAAAGGAGGTTGAAGGCCAGAGCTTGAGGCAGGGTGGGGCTGACCAAGCAGGTGCAGGTTTTGGGGGGGAGGCGGGAGCCCCACACTCATGCGGGAAGGTGACTTCCATGTCCACATCCACTGCTAACCTCTCTCCAGATGGATTCAGGATCTTCCCCCTTCCCACCACTGTGCCCTGGGGTGAGGTGGGGCTCTGAAGGGGCCAGGCAAGAGCAGTGACCTGATTATGTGGGCGCCTAGGAGGGTTGCCACGCTGCTGGGATAAAAAATAATCTTGAGGCGCACCTGGGTGGTGCAGCTGGTTAAGTGTCAGACTCTTGGTTTGGGCTCAGGTGGTGATCTCAGGGGTGTGAGATTAAGCCCGGAGTCAACTTGGGATTCTCTCCCTCTGCACCCTCCCCCGCCCCGCTCCTGCTTGCACTTTCTCTCAAATAAATAAATCTTAAAAAAATAATCTTGGGGGGCACCTGGGTGGCTCAGTCATCAAGCGTCTGCCTTTGGCTCAGGTCATGATCCCGGGGTCCTGGGATCGAGCCCCGCATCGGGCTCCCTGCTCGGCGGGAAGTCTGCTTCTCCCTCTCCCACTCCCCCTGCTTGTGTTCCTGCTCTCACTGTCTCTCTCTGTCAAATAAATAAATAAAATCTTAAAAAAAAAAAATCTTGAGCTGCAGTACTGCAAGAAAGAGGGGACATGGGCGCCTGGGTGGCTCAGATGGTTAAGCGTCTGCCTTCGGCTCAGGTCATGATCCCAGGGTCCTGGGATCGAGCCTCACATCGGGCTCCCTGCTTGGTGGGGAGCCTGCTTCTCCCTCTCCTCCTGCTCCCCCTGCTTGTGCTCTCTCACTCTCTGTCAAATAAATAAATAAAATCTTTAAAAAAAAAAAGAAAGAGGGGACAGGCCCCACGTGTACTAATACGGAATCCTGTATAGGGCGTGCTGAGGGAGAAAAGCAAGATGCAGAGCCATGTGGAGAGCATGTTGTCAACTCAAAGAATACATATGGGCTCGGGGCATCTGGCTGGCTCAGTCTGTAGAGCGTGTGACTTTTTTTTTAAGTAGGCTCCATGCCCAGCATGCAGCCCAACACAGGGTTTGAACTCTGGACTCTGAGATGAAGACCTGAGCAGAGATTGAGTCGGACGCTTAACTGACTGAGCCACCCAGGTGCCCAGAGCTTGTGATTCTTGATCTTGGGGTTGTGAGTTTGCGCCCCACGTTGGGTGTAGAGATTACTTAAAAATAAAGAAAATCTTGGGACGCCTGGGGGCTCAGTCGGTTAGGTGTCTGCCTTGGGCCTATGTCATGATCCTAGGGTCCTGGGATCGAGCCCCTGATCGGTCTCCCTGCTCTGCGGGGAGTTTGCTGCTCCCCCCTGCTTGTGCTCTCTGACAAATAAATAAATAAAATCTTTAAAAAAGAAATTAAGGGGGCACCTGGGTGGCTCAGTTGTTAAGCATCTGCCTTCAGCTCACGTCATGGTCCCAGGGTCCTGGGATCGAGCCCCGCATCGGGCTTCCTGCTCAGCCAGGAGCCTGCTTCTCCCTCTCCTGCTCCTGCTGCTGTGTTCCCTCTCTTGCTGTGTCTCTCTCTGTGTCAAATACATAAACTCTTAAAAAAAAAAATTAAGAAAATCTTAAAAAAAAAAGAATGCACATGCATTCAGGGCAGCCACTTTTTTTTTTTTTTTTTAAGATTTTATTTATTTATTTGACAGAGAGAGACGCAGCGAGAGAAGGAACACAAGCAGGGGGAGTGGGAGAGGGAGAAGCAACTCCCAGCAGAGCAGGGGGCCCGACGTGGGGCTTGATCCCAGGACCCTGGGACCACGCCCTGAGCTGAGGGCAGATGCCCCACAGCTGAGCCTCCCAGGCGCCCTGGGGCAGCCACTTCTCTGCACTACTCTCAGCCAGTGTCGGGCCCAGACTGTGCCTCCGGCCTCCGGGTCGGGCTCCCCTGTTCCAGCCTTGCTCCCCAAAGTCTGTTCTCCACACAGCAGCCAGTGGGAACACTGGGCGTTAGCCTTCTCATTTCAGCCCACAGGAAGCTTGGCTTGTGAGGCCCTCCAGGACCTGCCCCACACCCACCCCACCTCAACCTTTCCTCTTTTCCATAGCACCTATCACCTAATAACATCTCCACACGTATTTTTTTGCTTATGTTTTATTTCCTGTGTCTGCCCACGAGACAGGGGCCTTTTGTGATCCCGGCTGTATTCAAGCACTGGGGCCCGTGTACAGCGGGTGCTCAATGACATTTGCTGAATGAATGGACACTCGAAGATGCAGAATGTGCACAGACTATCTCTGGAATGCTCTTCCAGGAACTGGCGAAGCTGACGAACTGCCCGCAAGACAACTGGGGGCGGATGGGGGCGGGGGGAGTCACTTCTCACAAGCACAAATCCCTACTCTAGGTCTTTGTTACCTTTACAAAGAGAGACACAACATGCCCACAGAAAAAGGACTTAACTCAGAAAAAGGTGGGGAAAAAGCTGGTCCCTGGGAGCGAGGAGAGAGTCCCAGGAGAGGAGGGAGGGGCCAGGGCATGCTGGCTCCGAGGTTGTGGGGGGCTGTGAGTGGGCGTGCCACTCAGCGTGAGCAAGGTGCTGTACATGGTGCATTTACCTACCCCTGGGTGGAGGGGTGGGCGTCAGGGAAAGCAGGTGTCCGTGGCCACCAAGGGGAAGCAGAGTGAGCTCGGCTCCTTCTGGCTGTTGGCGCCCCTGCCCTGTGGTAAGCCTGAGGCCTTGCTCTTGCAGCCTCCTGTGTGAGCTGGAGGGGCAGGGCCCAACGTCGTCTTTGAGCTGCGGACTAGCATCGGCCCAGTGCTCTTCCCAAGAGCCTCAGAGGCGGGGAGCTGGCCAGACCAGCTCTTCTATTTGGGTTCCCGGCCTAAGGCACAGGGCCTCCCAGAAGAAGACCCCACCCAAGCTGGACCCCTCCCTATCCACCAGCTGGGAGGAACCTGGCCTTTCCACCCTCCACCCTCCCCGCCCAGGCCTCAGTGAGTCAGAAGACCTGGGTTTCAGTCTGTTCTGTCCAGGACAACCTTCTTCCCTCCCTGGTCTGTACCCTGGCTCCAAGACCCTTCCAGTATTGAGTTTTTCCGATTTCCTTTCAGACATTTAGAACTTTAGGCCTCGAGGTCTATTTATTTTGTATCTGCATATACGTATGTATACACGTGTATCTATTCAGTGATTCTCAGGCAGAGATGTTAGGGCGCAGCCCGTTCCCGGCACTACCAGAGTATGGAGAAATCGACCATCTGGGCTGGTGCGCTCACTGTGCCAGGCTTGGAGGAATGTTAGCTCCTGCAGTTTCCTGGGGCCCGGGGGGTGGGGGTGGGGCCAGGGGTGGGGGCTGGGAACGGACGCCCAGAGAGGCAGGCCTGGCAGATGGCACACACCGGCAGCAGGAGCCGCACTTCCCACGGCGTCTGTGGCCCATCCTTGGCGGAGCACCGCGGGCCCCAGGAGTCTTGATGGGGGCTGGGCTGGGCGCTAGAGCAGAGAATGGGAGGCTGAGAGGCGGGCTCTAGCCCAAGGCGCGGCCACGCTTCCTGTTGCCCCCCCCCGCCCCCCGCCAGCCCACCTGAGCCGAGCCGGGCAGGCGCGGTGCCCTTCCCGGCCATTAATCGAGCAGCTCCTTGATGCACCAGCAGCACAGCACGATGTAGGCCACTTCCTTCAGAGTCTGCTGCAGGCCCTCCCATCCTGTGCCCATCTTCATGACAGGCACCCAGGGCCCAGGGGCTCGCAGGGCCCTTCGGAAGGAGAAGGGCAGGGACTGGGCTAGGGGCCGCGTCCGCGTCCGGGGCTGCATGTGGACTGCGGGAGCCGCCTCCAGTGCCTGGGATCAACAGCGTCCCCACCCCCTCAGACCTCATGACTCTGGGAACAAAGGCCCCCCAGGGCTAGCACGGGGAAGGTTCTGGGCCCAAGAACGGGCTGAGTCAGCCTCTATGGACAGGGATGGAGGCTGGGGTTAGGAGGGGGAGGGCCTGGTCACTCCGTCCTCCATGCTCTGCAGCCAGGCCCGCTCAGCTTCCGGCCTGGGTCTCAAGACCCCGGGGCCTGGTCTGTCTTGCCCCGAGCCCCAGCCCCTGCCCCGTGAGGCTGGCCTTCAGAACCGTCGGTGCAAACTCCTGTCCAGTCTGTTCGGCACGCCTGCCACCCTGGCCCCTTAGGGGGAGCTCTGCCAGCGCCGAGCCCCCGTCTGCTTCCCCCATCCCCCGGAGCAGGAAGACACAGCCAGGGCAGCACACACGAGAGGCACACTTTATTGACAGGCGACTCCCCAGGACCGCCTCCTTCCCCACTCAGGCAGCGGGCAGGACTGCGAGGTCATGTCCGGGAGTTGCGCTCTTCGTCTTCATTCTCCAGCAGGTAGGCTGGATGGTAGGTGGGCTGTCCTCCTGGGCTCAGGTACTTCAGGGCGGGGTTCCGCACCGTGTTCTCCCGGCCCCCCAGCGAGGTGTAGCTGGAGCCGGGAGAAGGGAGTTAAGTGTGGGGCGTGGCTCTCAGTCCCCCTGCACCTCCACGTCTTCCTCACACCGTCTCCCAACACCCTTACCCTCGGTCATACAGGATACAGTACGGGACAAACAGCTGACGCAGGAAGTCCCAGATGTCTCTGTAGGTCCAGTCCTGGGAGGTCAGAGCGGAGTCACAAAGTCCCCCTCTTCCTCACTCACCCCTTGCCACCTGGGAAGGGGCCCACTTGGGCTCTTCTGCTTCTTGGCCCCCGAGGAGGGCTCCTATCTGATTCTCTGGGGCAGCTCGCTCTCTGCAGGCCACGCAACGTGAAAGAGAAAGCCTGCATCCTGCCCCCCCCCCACGGCGTGGGTCTGTGGGGGCAGACCATGAAAATGGGCCCTAGGGGTGCCTGACATGGGGACACCTGAAACGTGCCTGGTGCAAGTCAAGAACTGAATGTTGAATTTTCACATGCCACAGAATTCATCCTTTTAAAGCCTACCATTAGCTGGTTTTCAGTAATTCCTTATTTCATTCTAGTAAGCTGCACTTTGAGTATAATTAGGGGGTTACCGGCCACCGTACTGGGCAGCACAGGCCTAGCGGGAGAAAGCACAAGCTTGCCCTTGGTGTTCAATAAATAGCGCTCAGAAGGCTGAATGACCCAATGGCACAGCCTCCCTCGGACGATGGGGTTCTTCATCTGAGCCCCAGGCTCCAACCTCTCCCACGTGGGGAAGCCAGGGCGCACAGTGGACAGGGATCGGGAGCCTGGAGGCCCCACAGCCTCTACCCCGTTACCAGCAGCGGGTTGATGCGCATGAAGGAAGGCCAGCTGGGGTCAGTGGGGCTGAAGGGGCAGAGGCTGCAGGAGTAGGGGTCTGTGCGGCGGGTGCCCATCAGGACAGCCTCCAGCTGGGGGTGCCGCGTCTGCAGCTCGCTCAAGGCCTGCTTCATGTCACCCTCAGCCTCCAGGACCTGCAGATTGTACCTGAGGAAGGAAGAGTGCTGCGGTCAGAAGTGGGCACTGCTGAGCTCCCCCGGGAGCCCCAGCCTCCAGGCCCGTAGTACCTCTTGATGGTGTCCTGTAGAAACTGTTCCAGCTCAGGGAAAGGGGAGATGCTGCGGATATACAGGATCTGGAGGGGTTCCTGAGCATCAGGGCATTTCCTGGGGCGGGGAGAATGCACAGGCTTGCCGGGTGGGCAGGGAAATACTCTCAGAGGGCTTGCACTGTTCTCTTTGGCCCCCGGATGGACAACCTCCCATTCTCCACTCTCCTTGTCCCTCCCATCCACGAGAACCCACTTCCTCTGGGAAGCCCTTCTGATCTCTCACTTCTCAGATCTGGAGCACACAGCCCCATTTCAGGTATGCAAATGTCACCTCCCAACAGGACTGTGACCTCCCTGTGGCCCAGTCAGGGAGAGTGGCCTTCCCGTCCAAACCCAGGGCCACACCCAAGTCAGACGCTCAATAACAGAACTGGAGGTCACCACGGCTACCTCCCTCCCAGCCCCCACCCGGCCACCCCTTCCCTCCCCGCTTCCCAGTGGGGGGAGCTGGACAGCAGGGCAGACAGGCACCTCTGAGGTCTCGCCCCCAGGGGTTGGCTCACCTCTGCACGGCCGCGTGCAAGAGGTGCAGGAGCGCTGTGCAGTCCTTGCCTCCATTGAAGCCCACGCAGAGGCGGGCGAGGTCGTACCGGGCCAGGGCAGTCTCAATGGTCTGCAGGGCGCCCGCCACCTTCTCCCCCAGAGAAGACCCTGCAAGCGGACGGACAAGAAGCCAACAGAGAGAGGCACGTGGCCGTCGGAGGGCAGTGGGGGCCACGCTGCCCTTGCTTAACATCTCCATGGCTTCCCAGTGTGGGTCGGTACTGTCCGGACTCCCCCATGCGCTCAGAGCGTGCCCCTGCCGGCTGTTCAGCCCCACCTCAGTGTCTTCTCTCTGGGGGCCCTGGTTTCCTTCTGTTCCCCGGATCACACTGTTTGCTCTCGCCCAGCTCCCGGGCTGACCTCCCCGCTGTGGAGGCCCCTCGTCACCGACATCTCGTGCCCGGGGGCCTTTCTGGTCACGTGACCGGCCCAGAAGGGCACGGTGTACAACTGTCCTGTCGAGCTACACCCCCCCCAGCACAGTGGTGTGGACGGCACGCACGCGGCCCACATTTCCTGCAGCCGTCTTCCACCGGCTCCTGGATTTCCAGGCAGCCGCCAACAGCCCCTGCGTTCCTGAGGCCTAGGGAGCCACCCCGGCCTGCTGCCTGCAGCCCCTCCCCGTGGAGGCCCCTACCTGATCCCGCGAGTTTGTACACGGCCTCACCGGCCTGCTGCACGGCGTCGGGCACGTAGGGGACCAGCGACCCCGGGGGCAGACAGGCGGTCAGGTAGGCCAGGCCTTCCTCCAGGGGCCCTTCGTCCTCTGAGTCCAGCGTCAGCTTCACCCGATAGTAGTTGCTGCCCCAGTCAGGATAGGAACCCAGGCCGAGCCTGCGCCCAAAGTGGGCCTGGGCCTCGGCCAGGATGGGGGCGATAGAGGCCTCATCGGCGGCCACATAGAGCTCCCGCAGGTGGAACTGCACGGCTGTGTTTTGGAACAGCCCCTTCAGCCCCTCCAGCACCCTCCGCAGCAGCTCTGGAATGCCTGGGAAGAGGTAGACATTTCGGACGGAGACCAGTGGCAGTTTGAAGGGCTGGCCGGTGTGAGGATCAGTGCCATAATGGAGGCGGGCGGAGGAGGGCACGAGAGACAGCTTCTCCCAGCCCTTCCCTCCTAGGGCTTTGACGGCGGCTTCCAGCTCAGGGTGTGGCTTGAGTTCGTCCCCAAACGCCTGTGCTACGGCCTCGAAGGTCACATCGTCGTGAGTGGGGCCGATGCCCCCTGCTGTGAGGACATGCGTGAAGCGGCTGGAGAAAGAAGTGACTTCAGCCGCAATGGTGGCGACCTCATCGGGGACAACAGAGACTCGGCACACCTGGACCCCCAGGGAGCGCAGTGTCCGGCACAGAAAGTAGGTGTTGGTGTCCTGAGTGTGTCCCTGGGAGATGAGATGGGGACGGTGTCAATGCCGTGGGGATGAAGGGCAAAGGGGAAGGGGTGACAGCCACATCTGCCTGATGCTGGGGCATCGTGTTCTTGGTGGACGCTGCCTTGGTCCACCAAAAAGCCTGGACTGGTCACAGGAGTGAGAAAATCCACGTGAGCGGTCAGGGAGAGCATGATCCACCCTGGGCCTCCTTCTCTGCACTTTGACCTTGACCTCATCTACACTTATGGATTCCGTGGTCAATTCCTCACCAACCCTGACAGCTCAGTTCCCTGGCTCCATGTACTTACTAGGCATCTCCACCATATTCCTGGCAGTTGTCCCTTTGGTCAGTGGCATCCCCAGACACTGTCCACAGCCAGTCGGGCCCTTCTGCTGTCACCTCTACTGAAATGTCTCCCCATCTGCTCTCTGTGTCCCTACTGCCACCACGCAGGTCCTTGGCACCTTTTATCTGGCCAGTGGCGACAGCGCCCTGGCCAGGCTCCCAGCCCCCAGGCACAGCACTCTGCCCTGGGCCTCCTGACTAACCTTTCTAATGTGCTACTGTGATTGCACCACTCTTGGGCTCAAAAGCCATGTGTTGTTTCCAAATGTATACAGAATAAAGTTCAAATTCCTTTGCAGAATTTTTGAGGCTGTCTCTGGTGTGTCTCCAATGTTCTTTCCCAGCCCCATCTTCTCCTTCTCTACAGGGGGCTTAGTGGGTAAGGGTTACTCTGGAGGAAGAGAGAATCCCAGCTCTACCACTCCCGAGCTCTGTAACCTTGGGCAAGCTTCTCAGTCTCATAATCTATTAACTGAGATTTGTTTGTTTATTTATTAAAGATTTTATTTATTTATTTGACAGAAACAGAGTTAGCGAGAGCAGGAACACAAGCAGGGGGAGTGGGAGAGGGAGAGCAGGCTTCCTGCCGAGCAGGGAGCCCGATGCGAGGCTCGATCCCAGGACCCCGGGATCATGACCTGAGCAGAAGGCAGAAGCTTAACGACTGAGCCACTCAGGCGCCCTTAACTGAGATTTATAATAAAAGTATCAAACCTCCTGCGAATGTGCTAAGGATTAGTAAGTATATGTGATATAATCAGCCCACTGCCAGGCCCCAGGAAGCGCTAAAAAACAGGGGTCAATATTGCTATTACAAACCTCATGCCTGCCAGGACCTCTCATAAGACTTCCCTGGTTGTTCAGAAGGGATTTCTTCCATCTAGTACTTTCCCTCTGTTTTGCTTACTCATTCTGCTGAATGCCTTGGGTCGTCTTCCCAACAGGCTGGCTGGAACTCTTGGATTATATAGCACATGCATCACACCTCTTTTACCCGGTGGTGGACTCCCTGTCATTTCTGTAAAGCCCCTCCTACCCCTACACACGGCTTGGCAAATTATAGCAACTTTGCTACAAGTTTTCAACAGAGTAACTGAAAGAACAAAGGGTCACTTTCCCTCTAATAGGTTGGACTCACTCGAGGACCCTCCTGCAGCAAGGGGGCTCCCACCCTGGCTGCCTCCCCTCAACAGAATGTGCAGCAGGCTCTGAAGGGCAAGAGAATACCACACCCTCCCCCTCTTCTGTCCCAGACACACCTTGAGGATCTCATCTCCAACAATGATGATGCCCGCCGTCACGCTGCGCCCTGGGGGAGGTTCAAAGGCCCTAGATGCCATGGTCCTGCCTTCTCTGCCCCTCGGCAAGGCCCTCCAGGAGCCACCCAGGGCCCCAAATAGGGGTCGAAAGCACGGGAGTCGCGCCAGGTCTACAGGGCACTGGGGGCCATAGCCTGAAAACAGGGGGGTCTGGGGTCAAGGGAACCTGGAGGAGCCAGAGAGGACAATGGGGGAGAGCAGGAGTGCACGTTCTTCCTTAGAGGAAGACCTCGCCAGGCCCTTGACAAGAGACCCCTTTATCCCTGCCTCTAAGAAACCCCAGCCCTGGCCTCTTCACATGTCTTCTAAGCTTGGCTCTAGTCTCCTTAAAATGTCCTGCTCTCGCGAGCACCTACCCCTTTGAATATGTCTTCTGTGCGCCGAGCTCGGCTCCTCTAGTCGGCTCGAGCTCGGCCATCTGCACCTTTAAATACCTCCTCTCTTCGGGGCACCTGTTCCTTTAAGCGTCTCGACCCTTTTCAAACGACCCCCCTCCCCCCCGCCGCCCCGACCCGGAACGGAGCTCAGGCGCCTCTCCCGCAGGTGCCGGCACCCTTCCTGGTCTGGAGTCCCGTCCCCCCGCCACGCTGCAGCCCGCCCCGCTCTCCCAGGTCCCCACCTGCCTCTCCGGCCCTTCCCCGGCTCGTGCCCTCTGCTCCCGCACGTCCCGGGCGGCGTCCGCACGCAGAGTCCCGCCCCACACCAGCACCTGCTCACAGCAGTTGGTCACCTCGGCTGTCGCTCAGACGACCTCCAAGGGCCCATTGGTGCAATCGGCTGTCGCTCGCCCGCCGTAGCCAGGGGGCGGGAGGAGGGCCGGGTTGTCATTGGCGACAAGCACGTGGTCACCCCCACCCGGAACTGCGGGGGCCGGGCCGCGGGCGGGGGGCGGAAGGGGCGGTGGTGGGCGGTGCTCCAAGGACTTTGGGGTGCGCTCTCTGCGGCTTCAAGTAAGGGGAGGCGTGACTCTCACTTCTGTTTTCAAATTCTTGTGTGCGCGTGCTGTCGGGCACTAACCCTAATTCTAGGCGCAGGGGCTGCTGCCAGAGGATTTTATACCGTAGCGCACGCAAGTTGTAGGGACACAAGTGTCAGCATTGCCTGAGGTAGGCAGATCTTGGAGGTGAGCTTTCATTCACCTGTTATAAACGATAAAGCTATATACTTAACCCTGTTGACTAGAAAAAGCCTTGCCCCAGGATAGTGCTCAGTTTGAACATCACCTTTGCCCAATTATTGGTCTTACAGGTACAAGTGAGGGCAGCCGACTAGGACCGGCCGTGTGTCCACCTCGGATTCTCACATCACTCTAGCTTATTCTCATTTCAGTTGCCTTTGGTCTAAAAGTGCTTCTTAAATTTAAATGTTTGATCTGGGACCTTTTAAAAAATTTTTTTATAAGTAATCTCTATGCCCAAGGTGCAGCTTGAACTCACGACCCAGAGTCCCATGCTCTACTGACTGTGCAAGCCAGGTGCCCCCATTTGGGGCCTTCTTAATAGGCTGATTAAATCTCCCTCATTCAGGAGGTTTGGGGTGGGAGCCTGAGATCTGCATTTAACAGGCTCTCCTGTCGTGCTGATGCTCCTGGTCCCTAGACTGTTTTCTGTAGTAAACCTCTAAAATTCATTCATCACTTGGAGAACAGCTGAACCACACCCACCCTCATTTTACTCTCCTAAAACCCAAGATAGATGATGCTCATTTCACAGATGGGCAACAGGCTAAGAAAAGTCAAGAGATGCCACACAGCAACCACAAAACGCTAAAGTGAAAGGAAAAGCCAGGCTTCTAGACTATTCTTTTTCAAGTAATAAGCCCTGTGTGTTTTTTTCCAACAACCCCAAGATCAAGAGTTGCATGCTCTATGGACTGAGCCAGTCAGGTGCCCCTAAAAAAAATTTTTTTTTAAGATTTTATTTATTTGACAGAGAGAGAGGGAGAGAGCGAGCGCATAAGCAGGGCAAGTGGCAGGCAGAGGGAGAAGCAGGCTCCCCGCTAAGCAGGGAGGCTGATGTAGGGCTTGATCCCAGGACCTGGCATGACCACTGGAGCCGAGGCAGATGCCCAACTGAGCCACCAAGGTGCCCCCTAAAACATTCTTTTATTTTTAAAATTTTTATTTATTTGACAGAAAGAGCACAAACGGGGAAGGGGCAGGCAGAGGGAGAAGCAGACTTCCCGCTGAGCAGGGAGCCCCCCTTGGGGCTCGATCCCAGGACTCTGGGATCATGACCTGAGCCGAAGGCAGACGCCTAACCATCTGAGCCACCCAGGCGCCCTATTTTTATTTTTTTTTAAAGATTTGATATTTGACCACCCCTCCCACAAAAAAGCTCTGGTCCAATTCTTTATCAGTGGGTTCTCAAGCTTGAGTGGTCGCCAGAATCACCTGGAGAGCTTGTTAAAACACTGCTAGGCCCAATCCTCAGAGTTCCTGATTCAGTAGGTCTAAGGTAGAGTCCAATAATTTGCATTTCTAACAAGGGCCCAGTGATGGCGATGCTGCTGGATCAGGCACCACCACTGAACTACCGCCATAAGAAGAAATGGGTGGAAGACAGGGAAAAGCTTCATTTCCTTTATTTAGTACTACTGTTATTATCTCCACCCAACATGGGGCTGGAACTCTGCAACCCGGAGATCAAGAGTCTGCCCGCTCCACCAATTGAGCCAACCAGGGACACCCTGGAGAAATGTTTTCTTGAACAACTACAGCTTACACCTGTTTTCTCAAAGGTTAATACTCCAATTACCTGCATAAAAATGCTTGAAATTCCCACATCCAGGCCACACCCCAGACCAATTAAGGCAATATCGCTAAGGAATGACTTAGGCATCAGCACCAGCCACTTAAAAAACAGCACACGTTGTTGTGTCCCCCCCCCCCCCAACAGTTAACAGGCCACAGGTCTGCCAGAGCCTTAGGCTGGGCAGGAAGTGGGGCACAGGAGCACCCTCTGGCTGACAGCCTCCTCCCTTTACCCTCTTGTGCCCTTCAAATACCAGGACTGCGTTAAAGGCAGCATCCCTGACCGTAGGAAATGGTTAATTTGTTTTGATGAGATGATGTCTCTACATAACCTCTACCTCAGGCTAACAAGAGCAACATATATTTCAGAAGTTTGACAGAAAGTCTGCTTAAAGTAGATTAAAAACCAGTTACCTCAATGTTGAAATAAACCTCATTATCAGCAAAGAGCTGAACTTCATTATCTAACCGAAGGGAATATAATCAGAAACATGATACTGAGTGTAATGTTCACCCTGAGAAGGAAAAAAAACCTTTACAATTAAAGAATTAGATTATAAAAACTTCCTCTTTAATCAAGGCTTTTTAACATGGAACAGATTTCTTGAATAAAATGAAAACCTTCCAATATATTGAAATAAACCACCATACATACAACACCTGGCAAGAAACAAAACAAAACAGCAAGTTTACACAATCCCTGTAACAGCCACGGCCTTATTCTCAGATGCTTCCTCCACCTACCAAGTGTGTTCTGCTGGGTACAGAGATCAGCATGGTTTCTGGGGTGACACTCAGCTGAGGCTGCAGCCCGAAGAGCGCTCATCCGGCTGGGCCATGGTGCTGTCGGCTCTGCTCGAGCAAAGCAGTCAGCAGCACATTCAAACAGTGGACTGAACATCCTTTAAATATCAAAGTGAGAAACAAGAAGGCAACATAATGATGTTATCAGGAAGATGTTAGCAAGCAAGGACAGCTGTGTAAAGCTCGAGGCTGGAAGTGGCGGCCAGCTTCATTTCTTCGGCTTCTTGGGCAGTGGCCGTCGGAACAACAAGATGTGAGGTTCTGAAAGAGTGAGTGAAATCGAAGAGACACGCTCGCACTGGTCTCTGCACTTCCCAGATATCACCCACTCAGATCTTTATGACTAAATTAAGATTTAAGCATATGGCCTTAGAAGCAGACCCACAAGCTGGGCCTGTCTGCCAAGCCGAGAGCGGTTAGCCTCAGTTCCCTCGCTATGTTTGTACAGCCCCGGGGGGCCTTTATTAGTTTTGCCTGGCAGCTTGGGGTCTGGTGTCTTATCAAGAAATATACTTTCCTTGGCTTATTTGGAACACATCCAAGAATTCACTTTCTGATGGAGAATGATGCAGGGACCATAACCTCTACCAGGGTATATGTGGCCTTAAGAAAAAAAAGGGCACACTCAGACTGAACTAAAGATTAAAGGAGGTTTTTCAGGGACAGGTTGTCTCTGAACTTCCCAGATACTTTCCTTTTATTTATTTTTGGTCACTCCAGTTTTTCCAGATGGCTGGTGAGGAACCAATAAAGCACCCTTACCATCCCCCCCCATTTCTCTGGGTTATACGATCTCATCACTCTGTCTTTCCCTCAGTGAAGGAGCCCTCCATGGTTGCTTTCAGACATCGCACCAACCTGGTTCGTGGATCATGTAATGGACCCATCCCTGACTCTGCTGAACGCCAAGATTTCTCCATTCCGATTCAGACATCAGATGGGTTTTAGGGACCAGCTTGGCGATGTCCTTGGGCAACATGACATGCCTGTAAGAGAAACATGGAAAGATGGGGAGAATTCACATCAGTACAGGGTGCAGTATGAAGAGCTTGCATACAAAGCTGAGAGGAAAAAAAAGAAAAAAATCGGTTTCTGATGGTAGGGAGTTTATATAATCTATTGTGGGGTAGAGGCAGCTAGAAATAAAGGCCAGTTATGTAAATCCTCACCAAAGTATGTTAAAAAGCACACATTAATGACTAATGACTAACTCAAGTGAACAAGCACCTGTTTTCCTGCCTTCCTGGAGCTCAGTCTGCTGATTACTCTAGAATGGTATAAGGGCAGTCCCATAGCACACACAGTGTAAATAATTAAAAGTAATTTTGAAAAGGATTGGTTTTGCGAAGAAAGGCCTCTTATGGAGCGCTGTGTGGGAGAGCCGTCACAAAGGATGAAATGGAAATGTCTCACCCTCCAAAATCTACCCTCCATCTCATCTTCCTAACTTTGAAGAGTTGCCATGAGACTTCTTTTGGGAAGCCCCATGTTCTCCTAACCAAGGACGTCTCCTTTCATGGTAAAAAATTATTACTCTGACATGAATTGGGCTAATCCAGATAAACTCCATCGTGCTCAGTGAAAATATACTAGACGCTCTCTGTATTAGTAGCGGAGACTCTTCGCAAAGGCACAACTCTAGTCTAAATATGTGAAGATGGCTTACATTCAATGGACAAGCCCCCGGCACAGGGACGGCCTTCAATACCTAATCAGATCAGACACACAAACCCACCAACAAACCCTCGCAACCACCACCACCAAGACAGCACCGCCTCGACTTACAACTTCCTAACCCTGCAAAGAGGTGGTAAGCACAGAATTTAGTTAGCGCAGTTCAGACGTGGAAAAGAAAGCTAACGGGCCCACGGTCTCGTATGGGTCAGCACACACCGAGTCCCCGGGGCCCCGCACTCGGCTGGAAAAGGAACACGAGCCTGCAAAGTTTCCGTTCTATGTTCTCTAAGGTGGAAGGCGAGACACCCACCAGGCAGGCGGTGTGGGCGTCACACTGAACGCCTGGAATGCCGACTCGGGCAGAATCCCCGCTCCCCGCGATCTTCCGGCCTAGAATCGCGGCGCTGCATCTGCCAGACGCAAGCCCCGCGGCCAGTGCTATGCCCCACACCGGTCCCTGACCCCAGCACAGCCCCACCGCCTCCCCCGAAGCCCGGCAGGCTCTGCTCCGACTCTCGGGTCGGGGGCGGCAAGGGCCGTGGGCTGTGCCCGCGCTGCGGCGCAACTCCCGAGCCTGCGGCACCCCGACGCCGGATCAGACATCACCGGGGCATCTGGCAGGCCCCCGCCGTCTTTCCTCCAAGCCCTCCCCGCAACAAGCCCGCACGCCCACGCCCCCTTTCCGGGACTCCTCCAGCGCCGCTGCGGCCACCTCTTCGCAGCAGGCTCCCCAAGGCAAAGCTCGACATGCCGGGGGACGCTCAGAGAACGCTCCAGAACCCCGTCAGAGGGAGGGGGTCAGCCAGAACTCTAGCCACGCCCCCTCCGCCCGCTGCCCCGCTCCCGGCTGACTCGGAGTTCGGCGGGTCTGCGCGCCCCCGCGCCGCCAGGCCCTCGCGCATGCGCCCTGCGCTCCCCGCGATCGTCCCCGTCCGCGACCCGTGAGTCTCTCGCGCTTGCGTCGGTCCTGTCGATTCAGCCCTCACTTGTCAAAGTTCACGACCTCGTTATGGCCCCCTGCGCCGGCACTAACCGGTACTCGAACTCCTCGTCGTCATATTTGTCCGAATAGTAAATCTGTTTGTGCGACATGATCGCTCAGTCTGAGGACCGTCAGGCCCGCGCCGCCAACCTCCAAACAACTCCCAGCAGGACGCGCTCCCACCCACTTTGGCCTCGCTTTCAAACACGCCGCCCGCGCTTCCTATTGGTCCCTTTGATTTAAGGCGGGACAACTCCACCTTCAAGCCTCGGATTGGCTTAGAGTTCCTCCTCCTCGAGTCCTTATTGGAGTGTACTTCTTACGTTCGTCAAGGACTGGCGTAGGTAAAAAAATACGCCTCTAATTGGCTATCCCTGCCCCCGTGCGCGTTCTCGCGCTGCCATTGGCGGATTCGGGAAAGTGGGACGGCTGAAGGAGGGACGCTGAGGTAGAGGGTCAGGGGTTAGTGAGGCCGGAAGTGAGTGCAATAAAGTTTCTTCAAGGAGGTCAGGCCGGGGAGAAAGTTGGAACGGCCAGCTAAGGAGGCAGTGGCGTGATCCGGAACCAAATCGAGCCGCGGTGCGGTGCGGTGCGGAGACTCCATGAGGCCCTGGTGAGTTGGGTCTTCTCCCTCCCCTTAGGTGACCCACTCCTCCACCCCGGAACCCCTCTCCCGGGACCCTACTTCCGGTCTTCATTTGTAAGTCCCGCCCCCTGAGACCCCCTCCCCGGAAGTCCCACCCCCATCTTCAGGGGGCTCCCCGAACCCCGATTTGTTTTCTGGTTATTGTCCACGACCTCACCCTGCCGCCCAGCTTTCCTGGAAGTCCCACCCCGGACATGCTTCCACAAGCCCTACTGTAAGAAACCTGACGGTAGTTTTCCAATTCCCCGAGACCCCGCCTCCTGGCGACGGGTCCATCAAAAAGCCTATCTCCCAGAAGGCCAGAGCCCCGCCCCTCGGCGGACAGGCCGGGCGCGGGAGGCCACGCCTCCCCAGGGGCCCCGCCCGAGGCCCCGCCCCTTCCCTGACCACGTCGGGCCGTGCGGGGGGCCTCGCCGCCTGGAAGTCCCCGGAGCACGCGACCTAGGGGCCACGCCCCCTCGGGAACGTTCCGAGTGGGACCCGGGTCCCCTCCTCAGAAGCGCTGTCTTGGGTCCCCAAACCCCTTGCAGGCAGAGTTCCCTTTTCTCGCTTGGGCCTCGGGCCCAGCTCTCCCGAGCTCTCCTGCTCCGGCAGGTGGGAAGTCAAAGTGCCCCGCCGGGTTCTGAGCAGTGCGAGGGCCGAGGCAGCCCTCTACCTCCCCCTGCCCCTGCCAAGGGTGGGCCCGCTGGAAGGGGGCTGGACTTGGGGTTTGGCGCGAGACGGGGAGAGGGGCTTGCTCCTGGGTTCCCAACCCCGGAGTTTCCCTGCTCAGGACCGACTCCGCCCCCAGAGACAGCTGTAGGTCTCACACCTGCACCTCGGGACCTGGTAGGGCCATGGGTTTGTTGGCGTGTGACCTGCGGGTGCGACAGGGGCGAAAGTTCTCTGCTGCTAGAAAACGGTGGCTTGGCGTGGGTGGAGGGGACAGTGACCTTTTTGCTGTTTGATTTTTTTTTTTTTTTTGGAAGGGACTCCCCAGCCTCCACCGTTTCTTTGGCTCTTCTCCGCTCCCTAACCAGAGTTCTTGTCTGGGCATTCCTTCTGGTCCCGCTCGCCCAGCCTTCCCTTCTGGAAACATTCCCGAGGCTTTCGCCATTTCCTGCTACTTGCCTCCTCCTCCCTGCTGGGCCGAGAAGCCACGAGCAGCTTCTCCCCCACACCCAGCCACCCCGACTCACAGTAGGCAAGCTCCTTTCCTATGCAAATTTAAAGAGCCCGACTTCCTCTTTCTTTCCTTCCAAACGCCCACACCTGTTGGTTGTTCCCTGCCTCTGGACTGTGCGGGCTCCCGCAGGAGGAGGACGTCCTGGCCTGTGTGGGGAGGAGGGGGCGGTGCGAGGCCAGGGCAAAACCCCTTCCTCAATCTCTCTAGGCCTGAGGGCTGAAGGCCTGAGGAAATGGAGTGACGAAGACCAGGGGAAAGAGTTTAGCACAGTATCTAACACGATTTAAATGCTAGTATTATCAATGACTATAATTTGCATCTTTGTATCTTCTGGAGTTTAAGAATAGGTAATCCCAAAGTGATCGTGGGGATTGTATGTATCTTCTACTACTTTTTGTTTGGTGACTTTGCCCCTTCCTCCAAGGCCCCGTTTAGCAGAGCTGTGTCTGGGAGCCTCGTGTGGAGGGGATCGGTGGGGCTGTTCCCTGTGTCCAGCCCCAGCCCACCCCTGGCACCCTTGGCACAGATTTGTCTTCTGCCCCCTCTGTCCTTCGGTGGCCTGTAGCCCCCACTTCTCTTGGAGAATTGTTTCACTCTCCCATCTCCTCCAGCCAGACTCTGCCCCTGCTGTTGGGGGGCACTGTGCTCCATGGTGGACACCTGCACCTTCCCTAGCCACCACTGCGAGAGGAGGGGTATGAACCTGTCTGGCGGGTCAGAGCCCTGCCACCTCTCCACCCAGCCGCTCCTGACAGTTTGCTTTGCTGACTCGGCCTGTGGAAGGGGGCACAGAAGAGTGCTTGGCTGGGGGCCGCTGCTCCTTGGCATGGTGCATGCCGTGGTAGGGCACCATCAGCCTGTCTTCTGCCCCAGCTCCTGCCTGGTGCGCCACCCAGGTTGGACCTCGTTCCCTTTACTTCTCCAGCTTTGCTCTTCCTCTTGGCCCCTCTCTGCGTCCACTGGGACCACTTCCATCCTTTCCCCTTTTCTTAACCTCCTGTCCACAGCTGTGGTAGCTGAGGGTGCTAATGGCCCCAGACTCCCTGGGGCCACCCCCCGACTGTGTGGTGTTGCTAGGGGTGGCCTGGCCTGGCGGAGGGGGGCATTTGGTGTTCCACCAGGACAGGAAGGAGAGTGCTGAGCTCAGGGATCCCCTCCCTTTTCCACCCCCAGCTCCCTCTGTTTCCTCTCTCATTCCCCCTACCCTCCTGCAGCTTCCTGCTCCCTTTGGCCTGCCCATGTCCTGTGTGGATTGATCCAGACCTCCTCTTATTTCCCTCCTTTCCTTCTCATTCCTACATCCTTCCCTCCCACCCCCACTTTACTCCTCCCCAGATTACTGGTGGTTTGTCTGGGGGCGGGAGGGGGGGTGGTGCATGGAGAGCTCTATCCCTGCCAGAGTTCTAGGCTGGGGCTGTGGTGGGGGCTTAGCCCCTTACAGCCTGTGAGTCAGCACTGTCCTCGGGATTGGTCTCTGGCCTTAGCTCTCCGCCCCTGGGGAGGAGCCAGGCAGCTCTGGGTCCAGCCTGTTCTCTTCTCAGCCAGAGAAGAGGCTCCACGCTGGGCGGGGATGGGGCCTGAAACTATCTGGGTCTGAGCCGGGGGTGCTGGCGCTGGCGCCTCTTGTCCCTCACCCTCCCCAGGATCCTTGAGATCCCTGGGCCATAGAGGTCCGGTCAGACTAAGGGCCTGGGGATGCCCCCTGCCTGGCCCCCTTGCCCTGACTGGCAGGGGGGCCGGGCTGGGCAGCAGCCTCCCTCTCACAGCAGCCATGGATCTCCTGCCCCCCAAGCCCAAGTACAACCCACTTCGGAATGAGTCTCTGTCATCGCTGGAGGAGGGGGCTTCAGGGTCCACCCCACCGGAGGAGCTGGCTTCCCCATCGGCCTCGTCCCTGGGGCCCATCCTGCCACCTCTGCCTGGGGATGATAGTCCCACTACTCTGTGCTCCTTCTTCCCCCGGATGAGCAACCTGAAGCTGGCCAACCCAGCTGGGGGGCGCCCGGGGCCAAAGGGGGAGCCAGGAAGGGCAGCTGAGGATGGGGAGGGGATCGTAGGGGCGGCCATGCCAGACTCAGGCCCCCTGCCCCTCCTCCAGGACATGAACAAGCTGAGTGGAGGCGGCGGGCGCAGGACTCGGGTGGAAGGGGGCCAGCTGGGGGGCGAGGAGTGGACCCGCCACGGGAGCTTTGTCAATAAGCCCACGCGGGGCTGGCTGCATCCCAACGACAAAGTCATGGGACCCGGGGTTTCCTACCTGGTTCGGGTGAGTGAACATCCTCCCATTCCCTCCTCCCTCCTTCCTCCCCCCTCCTGGACCCCTCCGGTTCCTCTGCTCACTCCAGCCTTACCCGAGCCTCTTGTTTTCTGCTCTTCCCAACACCTCCCTTGGTTTCAGGGTCCTGTTTCTCATACCTTACTAGCTTCTTCGCTGCTTCTGCAGCCCCTCCCCTTCCAACTCTGCCTGGGCCCCTTCCTTCTTGTGACACCCCCCCCCCCACCATGCTTAGCACAAAGCCCAGCACATTGCAGGCCCTTAGTAAGTGTTGGAATGAGTGAGTCTTGATTGTGTCCCCCAGCCTCCTCCCTCTGGGGATATCACTCCACCCCCCTCCCGCCCCCCCACCCCCAGTGCCCGTCACTGCCCCCCACATTCTCCTCCCAGATGCCCGAGGCCCTCCTAGCTTGCCCTTTCCTCTGCTCCTTTTTCCTCTGATCTTGCACGTAGTGGGGTGTAGCCGCAGGCAGCCAGCAAAACTTCTTCGTCTTTACTCTTCCTTTAGGGAGCACATAGGGAAAAGGCCCGGGGCTCCTTGTGAAGGGGTGGGGGGAGGCGGCTGACTTGTCCCCCTCCATCCCTCCCTCAGTACATGGGCTGTGTGGAGGTTCTGCAGTCAATGCGTGCCTTGGACTTCAACACCCGCACCCAGGTCACCAGGTTAGTGGGGAGGGGGGCAGACGGGGGGAGTCCTGGATTATTGAGGGGAGCAGGGGAGTGGGTCTTGGTCGCTTGCTAGCCATGGCTTATCTTTAGGTAAAGGGGATTGAGAGAAAGTTAGGGGAGTGAGTCTAAGTCTGAATGAAAAGAGGCACCTCTGGTCTGGATCCTTCTTACTTATCCAGTCCTGTGAGTGGTGGGGGAGGTAGCAGAGCCAGCCGGCAGCTGGAGCCTGAGTATAGAACAGGGTGGGTGGAAGGTTGCTGCTGCCTTTGGGAAGGGAATGGGACATTTGGTAGCTGGAAGGGGGTGGGGCCAGACCCACTGAGGCCCTAACCCAATCAGCCAGGAAGTGGCCTCTCCGTGTCATCAAATATTAAAGGCCCTTAATTCAATCCACCACGACAAAGAGCCTGGAGTGCCCCTGGAGTCTGGCCTGGTCTTCCCCTCCCCCTGCCCTGTGGCAGCCCCAGCTGATTGGGAGGCAGGCTCTAGGTCTAAGGACCTCTTTCTCCCCAGGGAGGCCATCAGTCTGGTGTGTGAGGCTGTGCCTGGTGCCAAGGGGGCGACAAGGAGGAGAAAGGTACCTGGGGCCGATGGGGCTGGGTGTGCTGCTGGGAAATGTGGGGGAGCAGGCCAAAAGGCAGAGGGTGGGGGATTCCTGGTGTGGGGAACCCCCAGCTTCTGAGATCCTTGGGCCCTTCCCTAGCCCTGTAGCCGCCCGCTCAGTTCCATCCTGGGGAGGAGTAACCTGAAATTTGCGGGGATGCCAATCACTCTCACCGTATCCACCAGCAGCCTCAACCTTATGGCCGCAGACTGCAAACAGGTTGGTGGGGTTGGGTGAGGGGGCCAGAAACACTGTTGGGAGGGCTGAGCCAGGACCTGGTCACAGGGCCAGGAGCTAAGACAGGAAGGAAGGAGGAGCTTAGGAGGACCTGGGCTAAGAAGTCAAAAGGGTGGGACTGACACTCCAGGGCTGTGGGGCAGGGCTGGGGGTGCCCAGGTGCTGCAGGGCTGCCTGACCCATGCCGTTCCCTCCTTTCTCTGTTCCCTGCACTAACCCTCAGATCATCGCCAACCACCACATGCAGTCTATCTCGTTTGCGTCCGGTGGGGACCCGGTGAGTTGGGGAACAGGGCGGGGGGGTGGGAAGAGTAGGGGCCACACCAGCTGGAAAAGAGGGTGTGCTGGGATTGAAGTGGTGTCTGGAAAGGCCTGAGTTGTGTAGGGGTCAGGGGTGAGGTGGGCTGTAAAACTGAGCTAAGGGGCTGCTTCTGACCCTGCCCACCCCAGGACACAGCTGAGTACGTCGCCTATGTTGCCAAAGACCCGGTGAATCAGAGAGGTGAGGCGCGGTGGGGAGCGCTGGGTGGGGCCAGCTGTCCAAGAGGCAGGTGAGCAGGACCTGGGGAGCTAAGCAGGGGCTCCTGCCGGGAAGACGAGGGCCCCTGGCCGCGCCTCCTCCCAGCAGGCCGCCTCTGCTGTGCCCCCAGCCTGCCACATCCTGGAGTGTCCCGAAGGGCTCGCTCAGGATGTCATCAGCACCATCGGCCAGGCCTTCGAGTTGCGCTTCAAACAATACCTCAGGAACCCGCCCAAGCTGGTCACCCCTCATGACAGGTGAGCGGGTGCGGAGGGTGAGGGGCAGCTTCTGGGCCCCAGGCCCGAACGGAGAAAGCAGGTCTGCTCCACTGCTCACACTCGAGCCCAGAGAGGGTCGGGGGTGAAAATAACCTGTGTGCGTGTTTCCCACTTCCTGCTATTCTTGCGTTTCCTGTGGCTGTCAGGAAAGTCTGGCCAGGCCCTGTCTGCTGCAGGCGCGCTCTTCCTCTCGTGTGCCGGGCCACCGCGCTGCCGGCCTGTCTCTCTCTCTTACTCATTTCTCCATCCTTAGTTTTTCATTTTCCTGCCTGTAGGAGCCATCAAGAATTTGGGTGAGGGAGGATGTTTTTTTCCTGAAAGCTCTACCTTTCTTTCCCAGCTTAAGGCCGGTAGCCATTGAGTACTTAGAGGAGATTAAACTATTCTGGAGCACATCCCTTCTTGCCTCCTTGTGCTTCTCCTCCCTATTGGGAGATAGCATGATAATCGAGGGCATGAACTCTAAAATCAAATCTGATGTTACAACTCAGCTCCGCCAGCCTTTAATTGTGAAACCACAGGCAAATTTCTCCACCTCTGACCCTCATCTCTCTTCTATCACTGGGGAAGGAGGTAATAGCTACCTTGCAGGGCTCCCGGGAGGATGGAACGGCTGTTCTAGAAAACAGCCAGCCTCAGGCCCACCGTGCAGGAAGTGCCCGGCCCATGGCCACTGTCTGTGCCCTCCCTCCCTCCTGTTCCTCTCAGGATGGCTGGTTTTGATGGCTCAGCTTGGGATGAGGAGGAGGAAGAGCCACCTGACCACCAGTACTATAATGACTTCCCCGGGAAGGAACCCCCTCTTGGGGGAGTGGTGGACATGAGGCTTCGGGAAGGAGCCCCCCTGGGGGCTGCTCGACCCACTCCACCCATTGGCCAGACCCCCAGCCACCTGGGAGCAACGCTGGTAAGTTACTTGGATGGAGGTGGGCTGGGCCTGGGACCTGGGATGGGAGTGGCCGGTTTGGGCTTCTGGTCTCATCTTATTTTTGTCCCTGCAGCCGGTGGGGCAGCCTGTCGGGGGACACCCAGAAATTCGCAAACAGATGCCACCTCCACCACCCTGCCCAGGTGTGAAGGGAGTGGGGAGGTGTAGGGGCAGGGGTGCAGGAGGCAGGGCTGGGGTCACTGTGATGTCTCCCTTTCCTCAGCAGGTAAAGAGCTCTTTGATGATCCTTCCTATGTCAACGTCCAGAACCTAGACAAGGCCCGGCAAGCAGGGGGTGGGGCTGGGCCCCCCAATCCTGCCATCAATGGCAGCACGCCCCGAGACCTCTTTGACATGAGTGAGTGCTCCTCTCTCCTTTTCTGCATCTCCGTCTTTCTACTCGGGTCCTCCTCTTCTGCCCTGCTCTCTCCTTCCAGGCCTCCGCTCCCTGAAGGTCTGGGTCCTGGCCTGTGTTGTGCCAGCTGCCTCTCTTAGCCCCCTCTCTGAACCCCCAGAGCCCTTCGAAGATGCCCTTCGGGTGCCTCCGCCTGCCCAGGCAGTGGCCATGGCTGAGCAGCTCCGAGGGGAGCCCTGGTTCCACGGGAAGCTGAGCCGGCGGGAGGCTGAGGCTCTGTTGCAGCTCAACGGGGACTTCCTGGTGCGGGAGAGCACGACCACGCCAGGACAGTATGTGCTCACTGGCTTGCAGAGTGGGCAGCCCAAGCACCTGCTGCTGGTGGACCCAGAGGGCGTGGTGAGTGGAGCAGGGATGTGTGTTGGGGCGGGGGGGGGGCAGAAAGGGCTCCTGCATAGCCATGCGTCTCCCCTCGCTGCCTCCCACTTTCCCTGCTTGGCATGTGAATATGGGCACCCTTCCCAGCGGGATGGCGTCCTTCCCTTCTCATACCCCTGAGCCCGAGCTCTGTTCCTTTCAGTCCTCAATTCCCCAGCCCTGACTGCATCTGAGCTAGAAGGTGTTCAGCTTTCCTGAGCCCTTCTTCTGACAAACAAGGAAACCATCCTGGAGAGGTGGTGATGCCCAGTGTTGGATGGCTAGAGCCTAGAAACCCCAAGTCTCCTTTTCCAAGAGGAGCCAGGGACCTCCCCAGCATCTCCAGACTCAGGGCTCAGCTCGGCATCCTGTCGCCTATTTGCCCTGCCCCACTGTCCCTCCTAACTTTGGGCTCTTTTCTACAGCAACCCAAGCCTCCCTTCCCCATCTTTTTCGTAGTGTGTGTCCTTCTCTGAGACATGCCACCTTTTTCGGTCATGAGAGTAGATATCCCCCAGCTTCTCAGTTTCTGGGGCTGATGTCCTCTCTGCCCACTTCCAGAGCTAGCTGTGGATTTCCTTTCTAGAGAAGCCTCAGTGATCTGGACAGGCAGCACTCCCGTCGCGGTCTTTTTCTCCTTGCTCAACCCCCTTGAATATTCCAGTTTCTGTAGTCCTGGGGGCAGAGGTCTTACTTGATTCCTCACCTGAATTGACTCCTCAGGTTCGGACAAAGGATCACCGCTTTGAGAGTGTCAGCCACCTTATCAGCTACCATGTGGACAATCACTTGCCCATCATCTCTGCGGGCAGTGAACTCTGTCTACAGCAGCCCGTGGGGCGGAAGCTGTGATCCGTCTCAGTGCTTTCTCCCCGAAGGGGCCCTCCCACCCCTTCCACCCTATTCCTTGATTCTCAGGACCTCATTTGGGAGTGTTCTGTGGGCTTGGCCTCGCGTTGGAGCCAGGGATAGTGTGGACACAGTTCAGCATCCAGCTGAATGAGAGGGTTTGTCAGAAGCCTGGGGTAGAATCCTGTTTCTCCCCGAACCTTACCAAAGTATTACTGTACAGAGTGGCTCCCTTCCCTGGGCCTTTCCTGTGCCAATCTGATACCCCCTTCCCCAAGAAGGCGGGTGCTTGAGGCCTAGGCAGCGTGCCTCCTTGAAGTGAGAAAGGCCTAATGGGGCAATCACCTTTCCAGGGAAGGGGGAATGAATCACGCCTTTGGTCTACCCCTGGGCTCAGGGTACCCCAGACCCCTCTCAACAACACTCCCTCCCAGTGGTTAAACTTTGTGCCTTTGACCATCTCCTAGGTCTGAAGATATTTTATGCAAAGAGTTCTTGAGCCCCTGAGGTCGAGGGTGGGGGTGCTGACACCTACTTGGCTTCTGGGACCCTGTCCTCTCCTTGCTCAGCACCCCCTCCAATTTGGGTTGGGAGAACAGAGGCAGGAATGGCAGCTGTCCCCTCTCCCTGGGGATAGGCAACCCTTAGAGATTGCCTCAGAGCTCCCCTTCCTGGCCAGCGGGGGGATGGACCCCTCCCTTGTTCAGTGCCTCCTGGCGGGGGGGGGGGGGGGGGGCCCCCCCCGGGGGGGGGGGCGGGGGGGGGGGGGGGGGGGGGGGGGGCTCACTCAAGGGGTCTGTATATACATTTCGTAAGTCGTCTCCCCCCTCCCCAATGTTGCATGCATATTATACTCTACAGCCAAAGCATAGTCCTTGGTCCTTGCCTCCTCCTACTGGGGTTGGGGGCTGGTGACTGGATTCGGGCCTCCTCAACTGGTAACTCTCCCAGGTGGCTTTGTGGAGGCAGGAACGGGGCATCGAGACGAAAGCAGTAGACAATCCCCAAATACCATCTGTAGATTTGGGAAGGCATTTATTTTATATGCATATATTTTAGGGCTGTAGATTTATTTTCCTTGTTTTCCATGGCTTATCTTGAGCACAAAATGACAATAATCAATTACGTGTACACGCCACCTCTGACTTTTCAAAGCCTTTTTACAATGATTGACATTTTCCTCCTCCCAGCCTTTGAGGCAGCTGGGCCCGACAGCATTCTCTTTTCTACCAGAGACCTGGGGCTCTGAGAAGCAGATCGTGAGCTAGGACTAGACGGAGCGAAGCGGGGAGGCCCCACGGGTGTGAGCAGCTTCACACCTGCCGTGACAGGCCCTGGTAGAGGCCGCCCGCGCCGGCCCGGAGCCCCGGAGCCCGTCCTGCCGCTGCGAGTGTAGGTCTCGGTCCTGGCCTTTCCGTTTCGTTTGGCACGGTGTCTCCACGGGCCTCACTATACCAAAGGGAAATCCTCTTCATTAAAGTCCCTATTTCTTGTACCTCGGCTTCGTGGTCCCTGTTGCTGCCCGTGCTCGGTCGCCGCTTCCACCCCGTCGGGGGCGGGGGACGGCCCCTCCCGCAGGACGTCTCCCCGCCCGCGCCGCGCACTCCCGCGGCCGCCGGGTGGTCCGGCCCACGCCCCGCCCCCTCGCCGCGCGGTGGCGGCGTCCGCGCGACTTCCGCTTCCGGCCGCCGCCGCCGCCGCCGCCGCTGGTGCTGCTGCTGGTGTGGCCGCGGGCTGGCGGCTGGCGCTCCGCTCGCCCCCCCGGCCTCGCCGCCTGGTCTGGCCGCTCCCCGCGGGCGCCCCGACCCCCCTCCCGGCGATGGTGCCGCCCGAGGGCGCGTCCGTCCCCCGCCGCCGCTGACCCCGGCCCCCCCGCCCCATGGCCGCCTCGGCGCCGCCCCCACCGGACAAGCTGGAGGGAGGTGGCGGCCCCGCACCGCCCCCTGCGCCGCCCGGCACCGGGAGGAAGCAGGGCAAGGCCGGTGAGAGCGCCGAGGGGCTGGGCCCTCGGGGGCCGGGGGCCGGGGGGGCTCCGGGGGCCCGACGGGAGGCTCGGGCGGGAGGGGCGGGGGCCGGGTGTCCGAGATGGAGGACGCCGGGGTTGGGAGACGCACGGACGGCCGGAGCCGCCGGGGGGTCGGAGGGGCGGTGTGTCGTTTAAAGGAAGAGGCGGCCGAGAGTGTGGTCGCGCGGCGTGTCTCGTGTGGCACCTTTGTTCGTATTGGTTGAGTCGGTGAGCGAGCGCCTGTCCGAGCTAGAAGAGCTGCTTCAGGCGCGTCCGGGGGACTGGCGGTGGGGCAGCCTCAGGGAAACGTGTTTGTGTCCGCCTTCTGCTGCGCTTCCAGGTCTGCAGATGAAGAGCCCGGAGAAGAAGCGAAGGAAGTCAAACACTCAGGTGAGTGCGGCTTGGTGGTGGGGGGCTCGTTCGTGCCCCCGCTGCAGTGGGTGTGTATCTTGCCTCAGGTGCGGGGCGAAGAGAAAGCTGCTTTGCGCTGGTCTTTTCCCTCCACTTCCTAACAAACGGGCGGGGGGCGCCGTCAGGCCGTGGGACCGCTGATCTTCTCAGTCAGGCCGGCAGTCTTCCTCTCCCCGCATGTTTCCTGTCCTGGTTCCCTCCCTGTAGATGACAGCTACCACTTACTGAGGTTTTTGGTAATGACTTCTCCAGCACTCTGTGCTGATGGTGCTCTAACAGTTTCGGGAGATAGGCATTGTCCCTGTTTTACAGAGGAAGCGGAACACCTGTTCAAGGGTCTTGAGTTTATTCAGCGTCAGAGCTAGCATTCAGCACAGTTGTGCCTGCTTTCTCCACCCTCTGTTTCTCTACTACGGTCTGAGGTCTGTCTCGAGTTACATCCAAGCTGGCCGTTAGGAGCGTCCAGAACACGTTCTGTGTTTCTGCTGCGCTCCTGGTTTTTAGCTGTGTGTTTCCCCCCCATGAACCTCTTTGCCTCATCTGTTCCCCACTAGGGCCCTGCATACTCACATCTGACGGAGTTTGCGCCACCCCCGACTCCCATGGTGGATCACCTGGTTGCATCCAACCCTTTCGAGGATGACTTCGGAGCCCCTAAGGTGGGGGGCGCGGCCCCTCCGTTCCTTGGCAGTCCTGTCCCCTTTGGAGGCTTCCGTGTACAGGGGGGCATGGCAGGCCAGGTACCTCCAGGCTACAGCACTGGGGGTGGAGGGGGCCCCCAGCCCCTTCGTCGACAGCCCCCCCCTTTTCCTCCCAACCCTATGGGCCCTGCTTTCAACATGCCCCCCCAGGGCCCCGGCTACCCACCCCCAGGCAACATGAACTTTCCTAGCCAACCCTTCAACCAGCCTCTGGGTCAGAACTTCAGCCCTCCTGGTGGGCAGATGATGCCAGGCCCGGTGGGGGGATTTGGCCCCATGATCTCACCCACCATGGGACAACCTCCCAGAGGGGAGCTGGGCCCCCCTTCTCTCCCCCAACGCTTTGCCCAGCCGGGAGTACCTTTTGGCCCTTCTCCTCTCCAGAGACCTGGTCAGGGGCTCCCCAGCCTGCCCCCCAACACAAGTCCCTTCCCTGGCCCGGACCCTGGCTTTCCTGGCCCTGGTGGTGAGGATGGGGGAAAGCCCCTGAACCCACCCGCTCCCACTGCTTTTCCCCAGGAGCCTCACTCAGGCTCCCCAGCCGCTGCTGTTAATGGGAATCAGCCCAGTTTCCCCCCAAACAGCAGTGGGCGGGGTGGGGGAACTCCAGATGCCAACAGCCTGGCACCCCCCAGCAAGGCGGGTGGGGGCTCAGGGCCTCAGCCTCCCCCAGGCCTGGTGTACCCGTGTGGCGCCTGTCGCAGTGAGGTGAACGATGACCAGGACGCCATCCTGTGTGAGGCCTCCTGCCAGAAGTGGTTCCACCGTGAGTGTACGGGCATGACCGAGAGCGCGTACGGGCTGCTGACCACCGAGGCCTCCGCCGTCTGGGCTTGCGATCTCTGCCTCAAGACCAAGGAGATCCAGTCTGTGTACATCCGTGAGGGCGTGGGGCAGCTGGTGGCTGCTAACGATGGGTGATGCCGACCAGGGGGATGGTTTCCACTGGCTTCCCGTCCCCATGGGGCAGAAACACAGTGGTTCCTGGGGGCAGAGAAGGAACTGAGGTGGGCAGGCAGAAGAGCCTGGATTGCTCACTTTTCTGGAAACTTACACGTACACGATGAGATCAACAGATCCAGGGAACCAAAGCCCTGCCGAGCATTGTGGTGGCTCCAGTCCCCGAAGGCCGAGGGGTGTGGCTGCAGGAGAAGAGAGGCTGGAGGAAGATCTGGAGGGCGGGGGTCTCCTCGGGCAGACGATGGATGCCCCAGCACCTGTGCCTGACACTCCTAGCTCGTCCCACGGCTGCAGCCTTAGTGTGTGGAGTGGCCAGAGGAGTTGGGGTCCCATCCCGGCAGTAGCCTTTTCATGGGCTTTAGGAGACAGCTTTAGGGAATAAATGGGGAATTTTCCTTTTTCTCACCCTCCCCTTGCCTCCTCCTAAGACCTACCCAAGTGCTACCCCTTCAGAGAACCAAATAGCTTGAAGAAGCAGGAGAGCTTTTGGCTGGGGCAGTTTCTTGGTGATTTGGGGCTTCAAGACTGTGGGTAAGAGATGATGTCCGGACATGTGTCCCTCATACCAAAGCCGCTGGCCCTTTCTCAACCTCTCTTGGGCTTGTCTCCTAATGACCATATTTTTGCCAAAAATTGGGATATGCGGTCTGACAGACCGGGATATTTGAAGTTCAGACTGTCCTGGAACGTGGACTCTGCTCGCATGGCCCTCCCTGCCTCGCCCGTTTGTTGCACGGTCCTGTCCGCGGTGGTCTAGAGCTTTTGGCCCCTGTATTCCTCTGCCTCCTTGGCTCGATTGAAGGAAAGCCTGGAAAGGCACAGAACCCTTATACCTCATCTCCTGATCGAAGGATCCCTGTCCCAGCCCGTGGGGGAGGGAGGTAGCGGGACGGCCATTGCTGTGGTCCTGAGATGCAGTCCAGGGTCTGGGTGTGTTTTGCTTCTCTTTCCCTGCCCTTCTGTGTATCTTGGGCCGGGTGATTAGCAGTTTTTCCTCTCAGCCAGAGGCCTGCACTGGGCTTTATGTGTTCATATTTTATTTTTCAGGCACTGCCTGCCAGAGATGGGCCCAGGGCCTGGTAGGAGCCCCGCACTGCAGCTCAAGCACACATTCCTCAGTGGGGTGGGGAAGGCAGGCATAGGCGTGGCCCAGAGGAGCTGGTGGTCCCCTGGCCGCTTCTCTGGGGACCCTAGCCTGTGAAGACTTAGCAAATGTACTGCAGAGCGCATTTGCCTGCCCAGGTGGGGCAGCGGCTTGAGGCTGTGGGAAAGAAGGGAGGGGGTTCAGGGCTTCTCTCTTCCAGTGTCCAGCCCACTCCCCCCCCCAGCTTTGTGCTGTGTTTGTGGTTCTGTTGCCCCTCTTTTATCTGTTGATATTTTTGTGATGTCTTCCTCCCCTGCCCCCATCTCTGCCTTTTTTAAGTGGCTCCTGGGGGAGGGGTCTGCTCAATCCTTCTCTCTCTCTCCCCACAACTTTTTGGAAGAAAATGGGGGTGGCAGAGATGTGGTGGGGGTCTTTTGTACGGTTGGCTTAATAAAAGGACTTGAAAATCCATACAAGGACTCCTGCTGTTTCTGCGCACAAAGGTTGGAGTGAGCCTCTCACCGGTGGGGAGGATGCTTGAGGGGTGAGGATAGGTATGTGCCCCAGGGTTCCTGGCGGCGGGCCCCTGAACTGATCCTGGTACCAGTCGAGGAGCCAAGGGAGGCCCGAGTGCGCCACCCCTACCCCTGAGTCCCGGAGTGAGAACGCGTTTCCTTTCTGGGCACATTCCTGGGCCAGGCCTGCAGCCAGGGCCTCGGGGACAAGTGCCGTTAGTGCTTCTGGGTTTAGCACCCCCCGCCCCCCGCACCCCCGATCAAGTGTAGTGGGAAGGGGCTGCCCCTGGTCCAGCAGATTGCATTTGGGGACGCTTCCCAGACCCCCACTCCTCCCCTTTTAGGAGAGTAGCAGTGGCACCTTGCCGCTGCACGGGAGCTGGGGGAGAACGGCGGGAGAGCTATTTCCAACCTTCGGCTCGCCGTGCCCCCTCCCCCATCCTGCAGCTGTGTCTGTCTGTCTGTCCTACGGTCGACCTTGGCCCTCTGTCTCAGGAGGTGCCTCTGCCTTTCAGTTGGGTCTTCCCTCTAGAAACTGTCTAGACGCCGGGAAAGGAGGGGAGGTGACCCGAATGCAGTTTGCGGCAAGCGCAGTCAGTTCCCGGGGGGTCAGCCGGGGTCCGGGGCCTGTGCAGGTCCTCCTCCCCGGCCCCGCCTCTCAACTCCAGCTCTTATTGGCCGAAAGTTTCCGCCCCCTCAGGGAAGTTGGCCTTCTATTGGCCAGCCCCAGTCACGTGAGCCTCCCTCCCTCCCTCCCGGGGCTGGAAACCCGGGGCGGCAGCAACAGGTCGGGTGAAGACCGAAGGCGCGGGCAGGTGAGGCCCTACGGGGCGGGGGCCCTCCGGACCCGCCGCGGGACCCGGGGGCGCAGCCGGGCGTGCGCGTCGCCGCTGGGCCGCGGTGGGGGGGCGCCCCGGGCGGGCTCCTGCGGCTCCTCCGCTTTACAGGTTTGGGGGAGCCACTCTTGGAGGGGCTGAGTGCAGCTAGCCAGAGAGGCAGAGCTCCCCCTTTGGCTGTCTAAAGTGTGTTTTTGTTGGATCCTGCCGGACTGCGAGTGGGGAGGGGGTGGAGGCGGAGAGGTCGGCGAGAAAGAGCTCTGGAAGCAGCGCGGGGAGGGGTGGAGGTTAGACCGAGGAAGCAACTTCCTAATAAGGCAAAGAGCTGCGGGCCGGGGAGCGCGGAGCTAGCTTGTGGCATCTGGGACGGACTCGGCGGCGAGGGAGGGAGCCGAGTTTGGGACCCTGAGTGTAGGGCTTCCAGGCTGTCTCCTGTTTGGGTCTCCGAAGTGTTTGTCTTCTTGACCCAGATACCGTGGCTGGTTTCCATGGAGACGGGGGGTCTGACATCACCCTGGTTTCCATGGTGCCTGGTTCTGGAGGACCCGAGCAGGCTGTACACAGCCAGGGATAAACAGGGACTTCGGCCCAAGCTGCTGCCACTTCCTTCCTGCCACCACCTGTTAGCAGTCACACACAGCGACGGGGGACCGGAGGGGGGCGGGGGATGATGACAGCCCAGTGTGTGCCTGGGGGGGGTGGCCGCTCTGGGGATGCTGCAGAAGCTGGCCAGGGTGTTCTGGGGATGCTGCTTGTGCTGGGGAGGCATGGGCATTGGGGAAGACACTGTGAGGTATCTGTCCCAGCCATGGATCTTGAAGGGCCACAGGTCATTAGGGCCCTGTGCAGGAGGACTTGCACCAGCTGAAAGAGAAGGGGGCCGCGTGGGGTGTCATACTGCCGTACTTCTTCCCAAGCCTCCCTTCCCTTCCCGGGGTCTGCTTACAGAGCCCTTTCCGCTTGCCACTCTTTTGGCCCCTCAGGAAACAGTCACCTACCATCTGAAGGACCACAGTCCAAGACTTGGGGGGTTGGCTCGTCTGCCCCTCCTGCCTTGTGCCAGGCCCCAGTTGCAGCTGCCCAGCCTGAGGGGACAGTCCTAGGCCTGAGTGACAGGATAGGTCTCCCTCCTCTTAGCCTGCTTTGTGTCAGGCTTTGGAAGCTGGAGGACTTCCCACCCCAGTCCTGCCAAGTCAGAGTAGATTAGCGAGGGGCAGGCCCACAGCCCTGCAGTTTGCTTTGCAAACTGTAAAGTCTTTGTAACTGTGAGCTGTCATGAGAGCCCTTCCCCATGGCCTTCAAGTTCCCTAAGATGGAACTCTGCAGATCACAGAGCAAGGAAACAGAATCTAGAAAGGAGAATTGGCGTGACAAGGAGATTTACTAAGGGTACCTGCGAATGGATCTGCCTACTCTTCTCAGGCCTGGCTGCACATGAGGACCGTCTGGGAGGTTTTTAAAAAAGACCCAGGCCCCCGGGGCGCCTGGGTGGCTCAGTCGTTAAGCGTCTGCCTTAGGCTCAGGTCATGATCCCAGGGTCCTGGGATCGAGCCCCACATCGGGCTCCCTGCTCCGCAGGAGGCCTGCTTCTCCCTCTCCCACTCCCCCTGCTTGTGTTCCTGCTCTCGCTATCTCTCTCTCTGTCAAATAAATAAATAAAATCTTAAAAAAAAAAAAAAAAAGACCCAGGCCTGAGCCTGACCCTGAGAGCAGTTGAATCAGACTCTTAGGTGATTCCAGTGCCCAGCCAGTGCTGGGGATCCCTGAACCAGACCATGTGAAGGGCTGATGCTGGGTGGGAGTCCTGTCTTCTGAGCCCTGGTGGGGCTGGGGCGAGTTATCTTCTGCCCGCAGCGGGGTGTGTGTGTGTGGGGGGGGGCAGGGGAGGGGCTGGAAGGTGGTGGTGATGGTGGGAAAGTCTGGGGTGGTTATTTTCCTCACTCCTCTCATCAGCTGCTCGTCCTTGGCAAAGTCAAGTTAGCCAACCTGTATGGCCTTCATCTTCCCTGACTCTAGCCTGAGAGGGCTGGCCTGGTTGGCCCCCGGAGCCTTTCCAGCCCTGTGCTTTGACCTTTCAGGATCAGTCCAGTCTCCCAAGGCCCTGCTGGTCCCCGGGAGAGGTGAATTTCTCTGTGGTTGTTGGCAGGTTTTGATTTGCGAGGCTGGTACTGCCCAGAACAGTGGAGGTGTTAGGGTTAGAAGGGTTGGTTCTGGAAGCTGCTCCCCAGCCCTGGGGACCAGCCGAGGCTCCTCTCTGCATCCTGCCTTTGCGGAAGGGAACTGGGGTCCTGAAGAGCGCTTTTCTCTGCAGGCGGCAGGGACGGTGGCTTCACAGACCTCAGCAACTATGGCTTCCTGCCCAGACTCTGACAACAGCTGGGTGCTTGCCGGCTCGGAGGTAGGGAGAGCAGGCCTGGGAACCCCATGAAAGAGAGGTTCCGGCAGGCCTGGGCTGCTCCCTGGGTCTGTGCCCTTCCTTGGTGCCCACGGTCACCTGTGTCACCTCCTGCTGGCTGCCAGGGGAACTCAGGGGCAGGAGGGAGATCGGGCCCCAGGAATCAGGTGGCTGGACTTGGACCGGGCCTTGAAAGAAAGGTACCATGGGGTCAGCTGCGAGAAGTAGGGGACCGGCGTGAGGAGAGGGTCTGGGGCAACAACAGGAAAGCCATTTTGGGGGAGACTGAGGCAGTCCATGGGATGAGGTGGAGACGTGGGCTAGACCGTGCTGGAATGAAGCGGGGGTGGGGGGCAGAGCCTGGGAACCCCCGAAGACCCAGGCACGCAGGCACGCAGGCGTCTTCCTGAGGGGGGATCACGAAGGGCTTTGGGTCAAAGGGACTCAGGACAGTCGTTGCCCTGGGCAGAGGGGGCACTGCCGTGTGGGTGGGGTGAGCAGGGGAGCATTTTGAGGGTCCTGCAGTGCAGCTGGTGGTTGGCAGGGCAGGAAGCCAGTGGGCTCCCGTGTCCCCAGAGCCACTGAGAAGGGAGAAGGGGGTCATCAAGGGACCCAGCCCTGGCAACTTGCTGTGTTAGCACTGCGGGGGGGAGGGGAGGAAGGAGGAGGACGGGGGGGAGGGAGGGGGGCAGGGGGAGGGGGGGGAGGGGGGGAGGGAGGAAGCTGGCTTCAGGGAGGTGCTGGGGCAGGACACGGCCTGGGGCACAGCGGCAGAGGAGAGGGAGGGACACTGTCTTCCAGAGCCCTGGCCTCCTGTTGGCTGCCTTTGCTGACCCACTGGGATTTTACCTCTGTCCTCCCCTTGTAAAAGGGGGGTCGTGATCCCCGGCTTATAGGGGCGGCCATGAGAGAAAAGTGGTTTGAAAATTGCAAAGAACATACTCAAGTGGAGAATGATTCTTGGAGGGGTGGTGGGAGCCCTGGGCGGGGAGCGGGTGGTGGGCCTGCTTAGCAGGGGTGCACAGGGTGGGAGAGCCCGGGTGGGGCGGGGCGAGTTGTCTTCTGCCCGCATCAGCGGGGGGAGGGGTGTGTGGGGCAGGGGAGGGGCTGGAAGGGCCTGGGAGATGCAGGTGACATGGGCGGCCCGTGGTGTGGACAGCTACATGGAAGCCGATGGGGACCCTTAGCCCCTAGGGGGCTTTGTCCTCTTGCCATCCTCCACCTTCCAGCCAGTTGCCAGGCTTCATTTGTGGGGAGGTGGGGAGACCCAGGCTTCAGCCGGCTTCTTTGGGAGGGTGGGGGTGGGGGCACCAGGTCTGTGTGTGATCTGGTGTCTTGGTCCAGTGGCACTTTTTAACTGAACAGAAATAGCCTCTGGAAGGTTTCTCACAGCAGCAGGTGAGATTAGGGCACAGCCCAAGCCCACATCCAGCCGACCCGCGCCATGCACCTTGCCTCGGCTCAGGATTGTGAGATATGGGTGGGGGTCGCTGAGCAGTGCAGCGGGGCCCAGGGACCCCAGCAGAGCCCCCCCGTGCTCCCGGATTTGTCCTCTGCAGCGGCCTTCTGCCTGTACCCCTTCCCTCAGAGCCTGCCCGTGGAGACCCTGGGCCGGGAATCCACGGTGGACACAGAATCGGAGCGAGCTCCCCAGGCCCTCGGGAGCCCCTCCAAGGCAGCTGTGGAAGAGTTAGCTGGGGCTGAGGCTGGAGGAGGTAACAGGGCTCCCCTGGGGGCAGGGCCCCCGTTTCCTCCGAGAAAGGGGGTTTGGTTCGTCTTATTTCCTGGGTTAGTCATGGTCTAAAGCCTTCCTGCCTCGTCCGGTCCTGGCGTTTTCCTGCCCTTCCAACCTGACAGGTCCTGCAGAAGCCAGAGGGCTGTGTAGGAAGTTCATTTGGGGCAACACGGGGCAGTGGTGTTTCTCCTGGGCCTTTTCTTCCGCCACAGAGACCGTCTTCCAGAGCGAAAGCTCCCAGTCTGGGCCCCTTCTGCCAGAGAAGACTGAGGCCAAGGTGAGGACCTCTCAGTGGGTGGGGGAGGGCAGCGGGGAGGGGCCCGGAGTGCTCATGGCTGTGTCTGCTCAGGGGGACGTGGAAGGCAATGGCTGTGCTGCGGGCCCCCCTGGCCCAGGAGACACGCTGGTCCAGGGAGACTCGGACGAGGCCCCTGGGGCAGCAGGCCTGGGACCGGACACAGAGGATGCGGAGGGTCAGAGCCCCCCAGGGAGCCTGCCTTCATTGCCCAGTGCAGGTGAGATGTGCCCCTCTTTACTCTCCTTCTGGAAGGAATGGGGGGCCGAGTGCTTGCTGCCGAGCATGGCTGGGGTCCGAGCCCTAGCACTTAGTGGCTTAGGGGTCTCCTTACACTGTGTCAGTGAATCCTCACCACTGCCCCCGAGGACACCGAGGCTCGGAGACGTTACTTGATGTGACCAAGGTCACGTAGCTGGTAAGTGGCAGGGCCCGGGTCTGCCGGACTCTTCCTCTCTGCCAGGGGGCTTCTTCTCCTTTTGCGTCTCGATTCAGCTCTCATCCCCTGAGTCTCCGACATGTGTCCGCTCTGGGCCCAGGAGACCAGGGAGGCGGGGTGCTGGAGTTTCGGTGCCCCCTCAGAGGGGGAGGGGCCCAGCCAGGGGCCAGGTTGAGGGAAGGGCGAGGGGGGCGGGCACGCTTGGGGGAAGGTTCACACTGGAGGGCTTGTTGAGTGCGGCCCTGAGAGACAGTAGGCTCTGGGTCAGTAGGGTCGGAGGAAGAGAACGTTCCAGGCCGAGGCTGTAGCATCTGCAGAGGGACGGGTCCGCCTGTACTGTGCTGAGGAGGTGGTGTCCCGGGCTTGTGGCCGAGCAGCGTATGACTCCATCTCTGAGCGGTGACAGGTGGAGGGAGAGGTTGGGGCCACGGAGGGGGCGAGTGCTGAAGACCACCGGGCGGGCAGATCCGGGGTACGTGATGTCGAGTTGTCTGGGTGTGAGGCGAACGGGGGGGCTTAGGCAGCCAGATGGGAGCAGTGGTGCCTTTCTCGGAAGGGGGTGGGCGCGGAGGAGAACCAGTGTGGAGGGCAGCGTGCTGAGAGCTTGGTCCCCGGGCGACGGCAGGCGGGAGTGGCTGGCCCATGGCCAGTCGTCCGGGTCCAGAGCTACAGACCGGGGGCTCGTCTGCTGTGGGGCGAGGTTGCTGGTGGGGGGCGACAGTGTGCAGTGAGGTGGACAGTGCTCCAAGCACCGTCACCTTTAGGCCAGGAAGAGCCAGGAGGCCCGAGAGGCAGTGGCCAGGTGGATAGGAGCTGCACGGGGCTTGAGGTGAGGCACGCGTGGGAGGAAGGGGGCTGAGTTAGGGTAGAGCTGCTCCTTGAGTTTGCAACTCGGAAGACTGGTGCCCCCCTCGGCTGGGCGGGGCAGTCATCGCTGCCCGGGTGGACGTGGCCGGGGTCCCTGCGCGCCCCTGTCTGCGGTCTCTGACTGCGTCCTGTTGTCCGGTGGCCTCACTGCCTCGTCCCCATCCCTTCCTCCAGCTTGGCCCAGGGAGGAGGCCCACTGCTCTAGCAGTGAGGACGACACCGATGTGGACGTGGAGGGTCTGCGGAGACGGTGGGGCCGGCAGCCCAGCGCTCCTCAGCCCGCTGGGCCCCTAGGCACGGAGGACCAGGCCGGAGGCGAGGGTGCGGGCTGTGAGCTGGGCATCTCCCTCAACACGTGCATCCTTGGGGCTCTGGTTCTGCTGGGCCTGGGGATCCTCCTCTTCTCCGGTGAGTGGCACCTCCCCTGCTGGGGCCCGTGTCTGCCTCTGGCCCTCCCGCCATGCCGCAGCCTGCCCCCCACCCCGTCCTCTGTGGGCCTCACCACGCTCCTCCGTCTCCATGCGCAGGTGGTCTGTCAGAGTCGGACAAGGGTGAGTGGGGACGGGGCCTGGCTTGTCCCGGCCGAGCCCTGGGGGAGGCTGCCGGGGCGGGTTCTCTGGGGCTGGCCATCTCTGACTCAGTGACTGACCTTTCGGCTGTTCGTGCTGACCCTGGGCCCCTTCCCAGCCAGTCCTCTCAGCTGTGGGGCTCGGGTCCCGGGCAGGAGGGCGGCCGTGTGTGTGTGTGTGTGTGTGTGTGTGTGTAGGGGAGGGAGTGGGTGGGAGAGGGGTCTGGTGTGTATGCTGGGGCCGTTCGGGGACTTGGCTTTCCTGCAGGGCCCATGGAGGAAGTAGAACTGCAGGTCTTCCCGGACACAGAGTTGGACACAGAGGTGCGCGACGCTGCGGGGGACGGGCAGGTATGCTCCCTGTGCCCGGAGCTGTGCGGGGCCGGCTGGGGCTGTGGTGAAGGAGGGGTCACTGGCTCCTTTGCCCTCAGGATGGGGTCCCAGGACCCTCTGACAGCGTCCCCAGCCTGCAGAGCATGGCCCTGCTGCTGGATAGGCTGGCCAAGGAGAACCAGGACATCCGGCTGCTGCAGGCCCAGCTGCAGGTGCGCATGTGTGGTGCAGGCGCCAGGTGGGCCCTCCCCCAGCCAGGTGCTGCCCTCGTGTCCTCCCCCAGAAGAAGCTGTCTTTGCTACCCCCCACCTCAGCCCTCCCTCATCCCCTGGAGGGTGTATTCACACTCCTCCTGCTGAGGCCCAGGCCAGCGTGCCCGTTGCCCGTTGGCCCCCCGGTTGAGGGCTCTGCTTTGCCTGGAGCCGTGGAAGCACGAAAGGGAAGGCAGTGTGGGGTCGGTTACTAATGTCTGTTCCGGGTGTGGGAGGCGGAAGGGACAGCGAGAGCCACATTGGGCTCATCCCAAGCAAATCGCAGCATGTGCCTACAGAAGGACACGGAAGCCGCGGTCCGTGAGGGAATTTGGGGGTCGCAGGCTCGGGTGCAGGTCGTGGGTGGCAAAGAGAAGGAGGGGATGGGTGGACGCTCATGGGCTGGGAGGCCCTGGGCCGGCCCCGACAGGGCCCTCCTGCGCACCCCCCACCCCAGGCCCAGAAGGCGGAGCTTCAGGGCCTGGTGCAGCGGCCCAGAGAGCTGGAAGAGGAGAACGCCCGGCTGCGCGGGGCCCTGCAGCGGGGTCAGTCCTCCCAGCGCGCCCTGGAGTTGGAGCTGCAGCAGCTGCGGGCCCGGCTGCAGGGGCTGCAGGCCGACTGCCTCCGGGGCCCGGACGGGGTGTGCTTCAGCTGGGGCTCCCGGGGTGGCAGGGTCACCGAGCAACTGGGCCCCAGGGAGCAGAGGCCAGATGCTGGCTTCCTGGAGCAGAAGGAGCGGCTAGAGGCTGAGGCCCCGGCCTTAAGTCAGGAGCCGGAGACGCCGCGGCGGCTGCTGGGGTCCATGCAGCAGAGCCTGAGGGGCGCGGGCCACAGACTGGCCCCGAAGCTTCAGGGCCTGCAGAGCTGGGGCGAGCACCCTGGGGTCCGTGCCAATGCCTCAGAGGCCCACTTGCAGAGTTCCAGGGAAGGGAGTGGGAGGGAGAAGTGGCAGGATGGGGAGGGGGACCGGAACGCTGAGCCCCGGAAGCACAGGAAGGAGGGGTCTGACCGCGAAAGAAAGAAGGGCTGGCGGGGTGAAGGGGACAGGGAGCTGGCCGGGAAGGGGAAGGAGGGGGAGTGGGGCAGCAAGAAGGATGGCAGGCGCCAGGGCCCCAAGGAGCCCCCTAGGAAGAGTGGGGGCCCGCAGTCCTCCGCGGAGAGGCAGAAGCACCCTCAGTGCAGGGAGGGGGCTAAAGCTGGGCCTGACCCCCTGCCGCTGTGGGCAGAGCTGTCGAGGCACAAGTACCGGGTGCCCCAGGGCTGCTCGGGCGTGCGCGAGTGTGCCCGGCAGGAGGGCCTGGACTTCGGCGTGGAGCTGGCCCCGGTGCGGCAACAGGAGCTGGCCTCTCTGCTGAGGGCTTACCTGGCGCGGCTGCCCTGGGCCGGGCAGCTGTCCGAGGAGCTGCCCCTCTCGCCTGCTTACTTCAGCGAGGATGGCTTCTTCCGCCATGACCGCCTCCGCTTCCGGGACTTCGTGGATGCCTTGGAGGACAGCCTGGAAGAGGTGGCCATGCGACAGACCGGTGATGACGATGAGGTGGATGACTTGGAGAGTTTCATCTTCAGCCACTTCTTTGGAGACAAGGCGCCAAAGAAGAGGTGGGGGCCGGGACCAGTGGAGGGGGGCGTGTCTGGAGGAGCAGGGGCCCTGAGGAGGGGTCTTTGTTGGAGCCACTTTTAATCTGCAGCTGGCTACCCTCGGAGCCTGTCTTCCAGGAGCTCACTCCATAGTGGTCTGGGCGGCCCCTCTTGGCCGGGCCCGGGGTGGAGGGGGTTTCCTCCGAGCTGCTCTGTCCTGCTCAGGCCCAGGCGTCCGGGGGTAGGAGGGTTGCTTCGCCTTCCTGCTGCCCTGACTGAGGACTTCATCCTGGGATTGCGGTCTGGTCCCTGTGTTGGCTGCCTTTGGAGGAACAGGGTCCCCTCCCCTCCAGGAGCCCCTTCTCACCGCGTGGCATCGTCCCCTGAAGACCTCTTCCTGCCCCCACCCCGTGTCTCCCCACAGGTCAGGGAAGAAGGACAGACACTGGCGGGGCCCGGGGAGGGGCTGAGGCCTGGCGTACCCTAGCCCCGGGACCACGGGACTCTCCTCTGGCTCCCAAGGGAAGCAGAATCACGCAGCGCCACCCCAATGCCCCGTGTGCTGGGAAAAGGCCTCGGCGGCATCTGTCTTGCTGTCTATGCAGACATGTGCCAGTGCGGGCTTTGGGGGAAGGGGGGCGGAATCCTGACTCTGCAGCCTCAGCTTTCATCCTCACGCGCACCCCCACCGTGGGCCCCTGGGCTCCACGCGCTGGCCCGTGCCCCCTGGGATGGGACTGGACTTGCTGGCTGGAGGCCCAGCACGAGGGCTTTCCCTGGGGTTTTGTTAGACTTGAAGCAGCCACCCCCCGGGGAGGGGGTGGTGAAGCCCCCTTTTTACCCCTGCTTCTCACGCGGCCGCACCTCCCTGTGTGAGCTGTAGTCTCAGACCCCAGTAAAATGCTGTTGGAGCTGTGGGGTGGGGGCTCTGTCACGGGGGTCGTATCTGAGCACAGAGGCCCCCACGCCCACCTGTCCCCCACGCCCACCTCCCAGCCACCCCTGGGCCCTCAGGGCCGGGACTCCCCATTGTGCTCGCAGCCGCCTTGGGGCCCCCGGGAGATGGAGAAAATGAGCATGGGTTTTGGAGTGTGCTTCCATCCCTGGGAGCCTAGCGTTTCTGATCCTCAAAATAGGGGATTGGACGGCTGGGGAGAGATTAAATAAAGCAATGTAAGCAAAATGCCTGTTCATAATTTGCGCTCCAAAGCTGTCAGTCTCTAGGGTGTGGAGGAGGGAGGCGAGGACCCCCCAGCAGGCTTCTGGGTTGGGTGCGCGGGGGAGCCACTAGGGGGCGCCCTGGATCCACGTTTGGTGCAGACCTCGCCTCCCCCACTACTTCGTGCCTGGCCTGCGCTCTCCCGGACCCCAGACGGCGCTGGGCTCCTGCTCAGGACTCCTTCTTCCGGAGCGCCTCCTCGATTGCCTGGACATCCCCCGTGTGTGCAGGGGCAGAATGACGCGGTGAGACCTCGGGCAGGGGAGAGCGCCTGCAGGCTCCAGGAGGGAGCTGGGGTGGGCGGCAGGTGCTCGGGGGCCCGCGGGCTGCTGCGGGGCTTTAAGCCAGCGAGCTCATCTGAGTGGCTGCGGGCGGGGGCGGGGGCGGGGCCCTGAACCCCGAGCCGCCAGCGCGCGGTTATAAGGTCTGTGGGGCATGGGGAAGTGTTCAAGAACGTGGCGTCCAGTGGAGCTGCTTTCTGCGGCAGGAGGGACTCGTTAGACCTCAGGAAGACTCTCCTCCTAGGCAGAGGGTCCGTGATAGGGGCTGGGGGTCTTCAGAAAACGAGTCTTCCGGACGGGGGTTTGGGAGGACCCGGACAGGCTGGCCCCAGCCCAGGGTCTGGATTTGGGTCCCATGAGGAGCCTATGTTAGCCTGTTCACGTTCCTGGTCTTCGGCAGGTGCTCAGAATTGACCCGTCTACTCGGGTCGCCCGGGCTGGGATTCCGGCGAGAAGGAGGCCAGCTTCCTCATCCTGGGAAGGGGGGCACAGCCTGGCCCCCTGGGTTCCCAGAGGGTGTGGGTGCTTGCTCCGGCTTTTCAGGTTCTTCTCCTCCGGGCCCATTTTCTTCATTTGCATGACAAACTCAGGGAGGCTGGAAAGAGCCCCCAAGCGCCCCCTTACCTGCACGGGGCCAAGCAGTGCTGAGCTGGCTCTCCCAGAAACTGCTGAATCAGGGCGGAAAGGAGAGCCATGAACCCGAAGGGTCTGCTGGGGAGGCCCAGGACAGCAGGGCCACTGGCCACTGATCACCCTGTCTCTGGGCTGACCTAGGTAGGTGATGCTCACGCCCCCGTTGTAGGTCACAGGGTCCCGTCCCCGTCACCCCCGTGCACCCACAGCCTCACTGTGACGAGGGAACACACCGCTCCAGGTCACAGAATGCTGTCTTGGTCATGGGGCCAGCATGTGGAGATGGGCCATGGGAGGCTAGAGCTGGGGGGCAGCACTCCCCACCCCAACACACACGCACATGGCTGGTCTGTTCCGGGGGTGGGGGGGCCTGGGGGCAGGCCCACTGGACTCTGCCGCCCGGCCCTGCTTGGCCTCCCAGGCTCTGGCCTGGACCCTTCCCATTTAAGCGCTTGGCTTATCTGCCTTTTCTGCTGAGCTCAGAGCTCGGCTCCAGGGGTGGGGGGCAACTTGGGGGAATCACTCGAGTCAGGGGTGTCTCAGGCCTTCTGCTCTCAATGGAAAAATTTTGCTTTCTTTGGCCGTCCCCACTTCCCCTCTGTCCCCTGGTCTGCCCTTCTTCCCTCCCATCCCTGCTCCTCACTGTCCAGCCTCACTCCTTTCCGGGCTCCTGCACTGCCCCCTCCTCGGCACCCTCAGCCCCGCCTTCCATCGCCAGTGCCCCCGCCAGCCCTTACCACCCCTGTCTCTCGCTGCCATCCCAGGCCCCGTCTCTCGTCTAGTCTCTCGCTACTGCCTCCTAGTCCCGCCCATCCTAGGGGGTGGGGGGTGCTCGGTGAGAATGTTGGGGGCAGACGTTGGGCCTCTACGACCCCCACGAGCTCCTTGAAGGTCAAAGTGCGTATTCCTCTGAGAACTTCTCCCAGCGCCCCCTGTGGGCCCGTCGCTGGCCTGGCTGGCTTGTGCCTTGGGAACCTCCCAGGGCCACCCCGATGCAGGGATGTCCCCCCATCCGGGCTTGTTCTGGACCACAGGTGTTGCTGGTCGCTTCACGCGTCACAGGCTCACAGCGGGTCAGGTAGGGACCCTGCAGGGTGGGGGTTGGCCTGCGTGGCCCTAAACCCAGACAACAGGTCCCTCCCTCCCTCCCCCCCTCCCACTTGATCACTCAGCTGTCTGAGCCACAGAAGCCCCTTGTCACCCGCTCTTGCGGAGTTGTCTGAGTTCCCTACCCCTCACCTCGTGGAAGGTTGGGGCCCTTCTCCTTGGTAAGCTTTGGCTTCCAGAAGAGGCCCTGCCCCATTCACCCGCCCGTTCTTTCTTCTGGGCCACATGGAGGCCCAGCCCAGGTCTCTCCTACCTAGACCTTTGGTCTGAGCAGGCTCTGAGGTCAGAAAACCCAGTCTCAGGGCCCCACCACTGCCCACCTGTGGGCCTCAGGCGAGGTGTTCCTCCTTGCTTTTGGGCTCAGCTTTCCCATCAGTAAAGTGGAGACTGTAAGCAACCCCCCAGAGGTTGTCGCAAGGGTGAAATCAGTCACTGTAGGACAAATGAAAAAGCTGTACAAACAGTAGTTGTCACAAAGAGTAGTTTTCTTAGTTTACCTAAGCTCTAAGGGGGGAGCTGGGGCCTCCGTGAACCTCGGACGCGGGAGGAGAGGGTGCTGGTTCCCAAACCATGTGTTAGGGGCTGGCAGGGGAAGGAGCTAACTTGCATTTAAATCTGGGCCGGGTGCCGTGCAGACCGCAGTCCTTGCCCCTGAGGCTGCCTGGATTGGTCTAACAAGCAGAATTTTATCAGTCCTTTCTCAATGGTGCCAGGGAGGACACAGCCTGGCGGGTCAAGAGGAACTGTGAAGGATAATAGGATTTGTGACGGGAGGGTCTTCAGCCTGGGCAGAGGTGACGCTTGAGGGAGGGGAACAGCCCTGCGGCCACGGCCAGGCCAGATGGTTAAGGGGACGGTTCAGGATTCTCCCACAGCCCACCTGCAAGGCTCCGGAGGAGCTTTGCAGGGGGCAAGGCGGAGGGTGCCATCAAGGGCATTGGGGGCAGGGCACCTGTATGAAGGAAGATGCACACAGGTGCTGTGTCGTTGGCAGCCCGGAGGAAGGGACCAGCTGTGAAACTGGGGTAGTTAGTAGGTGTTGGCCAACAGCCCAGGGGAGGGGTACCGTGGGCCTGACTTGGAGCATGCGTTAGAGTGGCCCAGCCTCGGATGGGCCTAGGCCAGGGGCCGGGGGGTCAAAAACTCCTGCTTCCCAGCCCTGGGACAGGTGGGTGACCATGTCCCCCTGCAGTGCCCCGAAAGGAAGATCTAGTGTCGCAGGGCTGGGCTGGACTTTGCAGGATATGGGAGAGGGAGAGAGCCAGCCTTCCAGTAGCTCACCCATTACCCCAGACACGTGTGTGTCCCCTCTCCCCATTCCCTCCAAGGCAGGGCTCCTCTGGAGAAGTTCTGACCACCGCTGACACTTAACCCTACTGAGCCTGAGGGGAGCGACCTGTCCACCGAAGTCGTCGCTGAGACCCTGTCCACAGTCAGAGGGACGCCCGTCAGCAGGAACCGAAGGCAGGTGCTGTGGAGAGGAAAGCATCAGCCCCCTTTGGGAGGCCCGGCACCTGTGGGCCACATAGACCTGCCATGCTTGCTGATCTAGAAGGCAGCCTCGGGCCCTCGCCGAGGCAGCCCGTGGGAGAAACCGTGGCATGCGGCCTGCCTCTCTCATCCAGGTGGGCCGAAAACTGTTCAGGGTTCTTCTATCCTGCTGAGAAGTAGGCCTTTGAGAAGGTAAGACCATCAGTAACTGTTCACAGATGAGGAGACCGGGATAGAGGAGATGGCTTGCCTAAGGGACCCGTCATAGCTGGACTGGGACAGGGGAGGAAGACTGACCCCAGGCAGGCCTCAGGACACCAGTGGGCTCTTGAAATGTCAGTAGTGCTATTCACCCCACTCCTCCCAGGCTGGCCCTGGGCTTGGAAGCGACTGAGCTCCCACCTGTGTGTCTCCATCAGGGCCGCGCCCTCCCCCTCCCCAGGCACTTCCTCAGTGGCCACCTGCTGCCACCAGGAGGCCCCAGCTTGTGGGCAGGAGAAGGCTAGTCCTAGGAGAGCCCTTCATGGGCATCACGCCCACCTCTTTTGTTCAGAGGTGAGTGAGAACTGAGGCCCAGAGAGGGAAGTGACTTACCCGAGGTCACAATGCTTGCTAGGGGCAGGGTGAGGACCAGAGCCCTTGGCTGCTGACCCCAAGAGTCCTCTCCCTGTTCTTTCTCCCTTCCCTCCTGTCTCCACATTTTCAAGCTTGGAACTCAGGTTCTCAGGTGAGCTCTGGAGGAGCTGGTTCTTCCTCGTGTGGCTCTTGAACTTTGACCTCACTCATGGCTCCTTGTGCAGAGACATCTGGCCACACGGAGGGGCAGCGGCTGGACAGACAGGAGGCTGGACCTGCAGGGGGCTGGGCTGGGAGGGAGGGGCCCTTGGGAGCTGCCCCTGGGACCTGAGCAACTGGGTTTGGGGTTATGAGGGCTCAGCCTTGAGGATGCCCACAAGGGGCCCTTCTGGCTTCCAGACTGGCCCCAAAGAGCCACCCTCCTCTGCTTATTTGTGTCCATAGGGTGTGCACCCAGCAGGTCACCGCTGTGCTTGGGAAGCGTGAGTGCGGTGCTGGGGAGAAGCACAGGGAAGCAGCTCTGGGCAGCCTGTCGAGGCTGGGAAAACGGTCTTGCTGCAGCCACGCAGACCCAGCTGCTCCGCTCCCAATTCCTGACTCTGAGGCGTCTGTCCGCCTCCTTTAATACAATAAAACCAATCTCTGTCACTAAAACACCATGGAATGAAATCAATAAATTACTCTTCCAGTGGCAGGTGGATGTGGGTCAGTTCCCCAGCTCCAAAGCTGACATTCAGCGCACAATCATCAACACAACAAAAATAGTTCTCTAAAGCATGAATCTTTATTTAAAAAATCTGGTTCTGGGTGCCTGGGTGGCTCAGTCGGTGAAGTGTCTGCCTTCGGCTCCAGTCACGATCCCAGGACCCTGGGATCCAGTCAGGCTCTGCGGAGAGCCTACTCCTCCCTCTGCCTGCTGCTCCCCTGCCTGTTGTGCTCTCTCCCTGTCAAATAAATAAACAAAATCTAAAAAAAAAAAAAAAAAAAAAGGTCTGCCTTTTTAGGGAGGGGTTACTGTCAGGGGTACTTGTGTTCCTGAGTCCTGGGGCCACTTCTCTGTAGTGCGAGGTGGGCACTGGCTGCTTCAAGCCTCGTCTTCTGGAATCCCCGAGGCAGCTCCCCGAGGCAGCGCGGTCTGGCGTCTCCCAAGAACTCCCGCCATGCCTTCCCGGCTCATCTGTGCTTCTGCCAGACGGTCCTGGCCCTCCCCTCTTTGCCGCCTCACCTCAGCAGCATCCCAGCCTGCAGACCAGGCCTTCTAGCCTAGAAGGAGGGCTTCACGTTTGTGCAGACCCATACGGCTTGCAGAGGCTTTTCACTCATACTAACTTATTTGAGTTCTTTTGGTGGTGGCAGGATGAGCAGATGTTGTCGAGCACAGAGTTTCTTTTCTTTTTTTTTCGATTTTTAAAAATGTATTTATTTGACAGACAGTGACACAGCGAGAGGGAACACAAGCAGGGGGAGTGGGAGAGGGAGAAGCAGGCTTCCCGCGGAGCAGGGAGCCCGATGCGGGGCTGGACCCCAGGACCCTGGGATCATGACCTGAGCCAAAGGCAAACGCTTAATGACTCAGCCACCCAGGTGACCCGAGCACAGAGTTTCAAGGGCTAGCAGTGTCCCTGCGAGGGAAGCACGGCTCTGGGGAGTAGATGAGCGAGTGGCCTTGGAGAGCAGGGCGGCTGAATGGGTGACTCTGCAGGCTGAATGGCTTCGGGTGGCGACAAGGCCCAGGGTGTCCCTTGGGAGCTGGTGTCTGCGGAGGAGGAGGAACCCTCTGGCCATCTGAGGTCAGGGGTCACCATGCAGGCAATGAGGCCTCAGAGAGTGGTGATGGGAGCCGGTGGCCAAGCTGCGGTGAAAGGGAGCAAGTCTCGGGATTGCTGGCTGTCAGCACTGCCGAGGGAAAAGGCTGCCCAGCCAGGTAGGTTAGGAGCCTTGCAGGAGCCTGAGTTTTCCAAGAGGCGAGGGGATAAAGGCCAGGAAGCCGAAATGGGAAGGAGGGAGACCGCAGACATGAAGTCTGTGCTGAGGTATGAGGGCTGGGGGGTGATAAGCCCTCCATTTGAGAGGGCAGTGGGGGACACTGAGATTCACTTGAGGCAGCGGGCAGCAGGGGAACTTGAGAAGCGGTTAGGATATTTCTGATCATCATTGGGAATTCCCGGGAGCTCGTAACAGCGGGGATGGGAGAGGCGTGAGTGTGAAATTTGGGTCAAGTGAAGGAAGGGACTGGGTGGGGGGGAGTCGCAGTCCTTGCTAGTGATGGAAGAGGGATTTGAGCTTTCCGTGGAGTCCCGAATAAATGCTTATTGAGGGTGTGCTGGAAAATCTGATCCTGTGTTGCATTCTGAAACCACAGAGCGCTCACAATGAAGAGCAACTCCACGTCTGGATGATGCTGGAGAGTTCACCTACTATACGGGCAGCCCTGTGGGACGCGCGTTACCGACGATGAACTCTGTGACTCGCTGAAGGTCCTGAGAAGCGTCCGGGCCGGGTCAAAGCCCCACTGCGGGCAGCCTTCTGAGCGCACGGTGAATGCGGTGACTGCAGAGTTGCTTCAAAACCAAACCCAACACAGGACCTTCCAGAAGCCCGTTCTTTCTGCACCTGGCCGTGCCCCGCTCTGCTTGGCTTCCGTGCCACGCTTCCGGTGCTCGGGGAGTCTGCGGTTCTCCGCAGCAGGTGCCCACGCCGCCCCTCTCCTCTCTGACGGACTTCGCGGCTCGCAGTAGCGGGCAGCTCAGACACGCAGGCCCCCGAGTCCTGGCCGAGCGCGACGGCGCTCACTGCTGCGGGCTTTCGGGCAGCGCACAGACCCCCGCATCGCCCGGCTGCGGGCCGGACTCCGGGTAACACGAGATCGTCTGGTCCGGGCGGGCTCCCCAGCCCCTTCAGCGCGCCGGGCCGGCCAGGCCACGCACCCGCCCTCCGCGGCTCCCGCGCCAGCAAAGCCGCGCGGCGCGCCCCTCCCCGCGTGACGTCACAGGCACGCCCCCGGCGCCCCCGCCTCTGGCCCCTCCGGAAGGACCCACGTTCACCGCGGGGCACCGACGGGGTCGCTCTAGCACGTGCGCCTCAGTGCGCGCACGAGGAGGCAGCCTTGAAGACCTGTCCAGCGTTATCTCGTTTGCTCTTTCCCCCTAATGTTTGCAGGGTTGTGTGGAGCGCAACGTGAGGCTCACCTCGGGGCACTTCGAGACGTCACCCCCTAGAAGGAGAATGGTTGTGTCCGAGTGACGTCAGGCTCTGGGCGGGGCCGGGCCGTTCCAAGGAGCCCCGTAGGGGAGCGTCCTTCGGGCGGGGCCACGCCTTCCGTCGGCGTGCGGCGGCAGGGGGCGTGTCCGCGGGCGGCCCTCTCTGCGGCTGCGCGGGCGCTGACCCGGGTCCCAGCACCGGAGACGTCCTGGACGGCGGCGGGGAGGTGGCCGCATGGCTCCGCAGGGAGACGTCCCGCGCCTGGTGCTGCTAGTCAGCGGGAAGAGGAAGTCCGGGAAGGACTTCGTGGCCGAGGCGCTGCGGAGCAGGTCTCCGCGGGGCGGGGCGGAGGGGCGCCAGGTGGCGCGAGGGCTGGGCTCGGGGTGGTGTCCGCGGGCGTCCCGGACCAGGTGACAGCTGCGGAGGCGGCCGCCGGGTGGCCGGGCTTCTTGGAGCCTGCAGGGCGGGAGCCCATCAAACCCCAGGACCCTTTCGTTAAGCGCCGGGTTGGGGTACTAGGCAGTAGTAGAGGTCACAGAGGGATGGATCCCCGGATCCAGGACTCAGATCACGCTTTCGTCTGGCTCCCAGGAGTGCGTCCCCTCTGCTCTAGCTCCTGGCCTCAGTGTTCTGTGTCAGCGAGGTGCTGTGGGTGGGAACAGTTCTGCTGGGACGGGGAGGGGGAGGGGGCTGGACGAGGTCGTGGGGGGCCCGGGCAGAGGTCGTCTCGGGCTCCCGCCAGGGACCCACCCCCTTTCCCTTAGCTGCATTTCTCCTTGCACCCCACACAGGAGTCAAATAGTGGCCGGAAGCACACTCTGTGCAGTTGCATCCGTGGGGTTCGCAGCCTGACTCCCCACCTGCTCGTTTGTGATCTTGCAGATTACCCATTGTCATCTCATTTTTGTCATCTGTGAAATGGGGATCATACTAGGCTGCTTGTAAGGATTACAGAAGTAATGCATGTGAAGAGCTTAGAACAGTTGTTGGGTCTAGCAAGGACAGCGAAATGGTGGCTGTTAATTTGCATATTCACGTATTGGCTCAATACTCTTCAGTACTCCGCAGTGTTGCTTTGCGTGGGTCAGTTTTCACCCTCAGGTTCCTCCTCTGAACGGTGGACATAAGGGCGACCGTCTTACTGGGTCAGTGTTGGAGAGAGTCTGTGTCAAGGGCAGGAGCTGTGTGTTACCCGGATCAAAATACAGCGCCCCACGGATGGCTGATGGAGTACACTGAACAAGGGAATGAGTGATTTAGGTTGTGGTGACCACATCCGTGGAGACCGAGATACCCTGGCTGTGGGAGAACCAGCGGAAACCTCATCCAGGGAACATTGCCAGTGTCATCCTAACTTGTCTGACTTGTTAGTTTCAGGACTGTTGCACATTCCTGTTTCCTAATAATCCTGTAGGAGACAGAACAGAAAGTGCTATCCCCACTGTATGGGTGAGGAGTTAGGGTCAGGGAGGAGGAGATGTGACAAAGTTACAGAGATAGAGTAGCAGAAACGCGACTCTGGTTGGCTCAGTCAGGAGCGCATGTGACTCTGACTCTTTTTTTTTTTTTTTTAAAGATTTTATTTATTTATTTGAGAGACAGAGAGCATGAGAGGGAGGAGGGTCAGAGGGAGAAGCAGACTCCCCACTCAGCGGGGAGCCCGATGCGGGACTCGATCCCGGGACTCCAGGATCATGACCCGAGCCGAAGGCAGTCGTTTAACCAACTGAGCCACCCAGGCGCCCCGTGACTCTGACTCTTGATCTCAGGGTCATGAGTTCAAGCCCCATAGAGTCTACTGAAAAAAAACAAAAAGGAGGAAGGAGAAAGGAGAGGGGACCTCAATGCCCTGGACTGGTCAGGGGGCTGGAAACTAGGTTAACTGGGTCTGGCTCTCCCCGTCCTGCAGACTCGGCGCGGATGTGTGTGCCGTCCTCCGGCTCTCCAGTCCACTCAAGGAACGGTACGCTCAGGTAGGTCGTGGCTCTGTGGCATCTGGGGGGTCGGAAGGAGCCAGCGTATGGGCCTCGGCTGCCGTGCTGGTTGTCACGAGCAGGGTCCCTACAACCACTGTCGGCAGGGTGGTGGACAGCGCTTGATTTTTTGTGGCTTGACCGTTTGGGGGCATTTTCACCTTAAGCTTCCGGCCACCTCCCCAGAGTGTGTTCAGGAAGGCGTGTCCAGTAGGGGCCGGAGAAGTGAGTTGCCAGCTCTGAGGCTGGGTTATTAGTGAGGGTCTGGAATTCCTCTCTTAGACATTGAATCACCTGGGGCGTCAAGCAAGATGTAAAACTGGGCACAGAGAGCGCTGCATTTGTATAAAAATGGAGAAAAATCGTAAATATATTTGCTTCTATTTTCAGCCGTGTAACAGGTATTTATGGGGTGCTGGATGTGAGGAGCCAGGGCAGGATATGTAGAGGACTGTGTTGTTGGCTGCCTCCAGCAAGGGGGGCAGTGGCGGAGAGAGATCTTTCACTGTAAACAAATCTGTATCTTGTGAATTTTGAACCATGTGGATTAAAAAAAAAAAAGAGGGTCATAAAAAAATAAACGGGACCTCTTAGAGCCTTGGCAAAGCCTTGGTTCAGACAGGGAGCCCTGAGGGTGAGACCAGCTTCCCAGACTGTGAGGAGCATTCGTTGCTTACATTTCTGCCCTTGACTTCTGGGTGCTTCCGTCCAGGGACCTGTGCTCACAGCCCCCTGGTCAGGTGGCCTGAGTCTGGCCTTCTGGGGCCACGCAAAATGAATGTCTTCCTTTTTCCATGCATCAGTCCCCTATCCATGGGCAGTATCCTCCTGTACCATTTGATCTTCTCCCAGCAGCTAAACAGACCCATTTGTAGGATGGCAGCCTGGGGGACGGGTCCTGGGGAGAACAGGTGCAGGGGTTTTACAGTTTTTTTAGTGGGAACCTTTTCCAAATGAAGTTGGATGAAGAAGTTCCTTGTATCCAGCAGACAGACCAGGAGGGATTCTGATGGGGGGGGGAGGGGGAGGGGGGCAGAGGGTGGAGGAGATGGGGCTCAGCCTACCCACTGGGACCTGGGCACTTCGGAGAACCCCAGGGCTCCAAGGAGCAGTTTGAAAACCACTGATCTACTTCCAGAGTTCCCAAATTAGCCCCTGGTCCAGACTTATGAGCCAGGCTGGCATGGGGGTTGCGGTGGGGGTGTGGGCAGGAGTTTTGCATTTTTTTAGAAAGTTTTATTTATTTGAGATAGAGTGAGAGAGAGAGTGAGCACAAGGGGGGTGCCGAGGGAGAGAGAGAAGCAGGCTTCTCGCTGAGCAGGGAGCCTGATGTGGGACCCTGGGATCATGACCTGAGCCGAAGGCAGACGCTTCACCACCCAGGTGCCCCAGGAGTTTGCTTTTTTTTTTTAAGATTTTATTTATTTGACAGAGAGAGACACAGCAAGAGAGGGAACACATGCAGGGGGAGTGGGAAAGGGAGAAGCAGGCTTCCCGCGGAGCAGGGAGCCCAGTGCGGGGCTCGATCCCAGGACCCTGAGATCATGACCTGAGCTGAAGGCAAACGCTTAACGACTGAGCCACCCAGGTGCCCCGAGTTTGTATTTTTAAAACCTCAATAGGTAACCCATAGGCCAGCCTACCCTTACGTCTCCCACTCCCATTAGAAAACAAATCCGAGGTGCCTCTCTGGCTTAGTGGGTGGAGCCTGCGACTCGATCTCGGGGTTGTGAGTTCAAGCGCCACGTTGGGTGTGGAGCCTACTTAAAAAAAAAAAACCACACAAACACAACAAAAACCACCCAGAATGAATGTTAGTGCATTGTTTTTTTAAGTCACAAAGGGAACTATAATTGAAAAGCAGAACGGAAGGCTTCTGGTGGCCGCTGCTCCCCTGTGCTCACGAGTACACGGGGAGCGAGTCACCAACAGGAGGTGGCTGCTGGCCTCACCTTGGAGCAGGGCACAGGAACGTGACTGACCTGCGGGGCCGCGGCCCTTCAGTTTGCAGACGAAGAAACAGTCCGAGAAGGTCTACTGTAGTGAGTTAGCAGAGGAGCTGGAAGCTGCCCTGAGTGACAAGTTTCAGACCCCTTCCTGCCCCGGAGGCCCCTGGGAGGACCCCTCCTGTCCCCCGTGTCCCTGGGGAAGCGAAGGCGAGCCAGGATGGTCCGAGCGGCCCCTCCTGCTCCGGGAGTGCCTGGAGCCAGATGGAGGAGCTGGGAACTTGGGGGTGGGGGGGAGGAGGGAGACCGGGAAGCCTGGGGCAGACAGTGCCGGAGGGGCTGGGGAGGTCGTGGCATGCGCTGTTTTCAAGTTTCTCCCTTTGGTTGAAGGCTAAGCCTGTGCCCAAGGGATGCAGACTAATTTCAGGATTAGTGTAAGCCAGAAATAATTGTGGAGGTAAGCTGTTGCAAAAGAGAAAAACCACATCATGCATTTTAAAGACAAACCGAAACAATTTCTGGATTACCCCGGGCTTTTCTTCCTTCTGCTGCTGTTTGGGATTTCTTCATTTCTAGCGCCCTCCGAGTCTAGGTGGCAGCCTCCTCGTCCTTGCACCGTCCCCGCAGGGGTGGTGGGGTGGGGGCGGGGGGGGGGGGACGGCCTTTCCCCTGTTTCAGGAGAGACCGGTGAGGCGGAGGCTGCTAGTGCGGGCACTGTGCTTTGGGCAGGAGCACGGCCTGGACTTCCAGAGACTCCTGGGCGCCAGCGTCTACAAGGAGGCCTATCGGAGGGACATGATCCGCTGGGGGGAGGAGAAGCGCCAGGCCGACCCAGGCTTCTTCTGCAGGAAGGTCGTGGAGGGCGTCTCTCAGCCCGTCTGGGTGAGTGGGCTCGGGGGCGGCCTTTGGACACTCGCCTTCTCCATCCGTGTCTTCACTGGCTTCCCCTCCTGCCGAGTGTCACCAACAGTCTTAGCGCCTGCCCTGGCTTCTCTCCTCATCCCCTACAGCCCCCTCACCACCCAGCAGCCAGAATGGCCGCTTAGGAACAATCCAAGACAGGTCACTGCTCTGTTGAGAACCTTTGCCTGTTGTTCTGTTGAACCACCTTGAAGTCGTAACGCACACTTCTAGGCCTTGAATGATCGGGTCCTGCTGCCCGGTTAGCCTCCCTACTCCTTACGCTGTGGCTGCATCGGCCTTCTCTCCGTTCCTTAAGTCAAGCTCCTTCTGGAGTCAGGGCCTTTGTGGGTGTTCTGCCTGTTGGAGAGCCCCTTCTTTGCCTCTTCACTGGGTTCACTCTAGCCCGACTGCCATGCCGCCTCCACCAGGAAGCCTTCCCTGATACCCAAGCCTTAAGTGATGCCTCCTGTCCGGTGCTCCCATAGCAAGCACCTCACCCCTTTCTGACCTCGTCGTTCTGGCAGCCGGGATTCTCTCCGTGTACCTGGCCCGGCTCCCGAAGATCTGGGGGGTACATCAATGCAAACATAAAATGAAGTACCTGCTCTCTGGGCACTTACATTATGACACGGGCTGGAGGGGGTTAGGCCCCCAACCAACATAGAATGCCTCAGGTGGGGATAAATCCTAAGGAGCAAAACTGAGCAGGCCAGGGCTCTGAGGAGGCTTTCCCTGACCTGGCATTGAGCAGGGCCTGCAGGAGGCCAGGGACTGGGCCAAGTGGGTATTCGGCGGGGCCGGGGTGGGGGGCGGGCAAGTGGCAGGAGGTGAGGCTGAGACTCGCAGGTGCCTTGGAAGAGTGGGGCTGGGGCTCCCGAGCCACCCGAGGAGGAGAGGCATGGCTTCTGCGAGGGCCAGGAGAGGAAGTGGAGGCCAGGGCGCGGGTCTTTCCGCACGTGCTCAGACGGTGCTCGGCTGCGGGGATGAGGAGGGCTCCGCGCTGGCTGCAGGGGGTGGTGGAGTTTGGTGTCGCTGGTGCTGAGCTGGTGACGCTCGCTGCCGAGCACCGAGCGCACTGCTGGGCCGGAAGCTGCCCGGTTGGCGCCTGGGCTCCGAGGGCGTGAGCACCGGGTCCACGCTGCTCCCCGCGCCGGCCGAGCGCCCGCACACAGCTGTTCACTGGGACACGAGTGTGGAAGTTGCGGAGTGAACATGTGAGCGTCACCAACAGCCGCCGGCCTCTTCATTCGCTGGTCCGTGGACTCCGGGAGGGTGGCCACCCACCACGAACAACCTAATAGATGGTGACGATTTCAGGGTCCTTACTGCTTAGAGGAAGGTACACGGCGTGTCTGGCCTGGGGCAGGGGGGGCAGGAAGGGAGCCAGGGTGGTAGGAAGCCTCCCGTACGAGGGACACTGGGGCAGAGATGTCGCCCGTGAGGGAGCCTGGCCTGCACTTGTCCAGGCAGAGGGGGCCGCGTGCGTCCCCGAGGAGGACGTGGTTGGCGTGTCTGGGGACAGGAGACCAGCTGGTGCGGTGGAGGGAATGTGGGAACACGATGGAAGTAGGTGCCAGATCGTGTAGGGCCTTGAAGCTGGGCATAGGCTTTGGATTTTCTTAGAATGATGGGAGGCCTCTGAGAAGTTTAGGGCAGTGACCTGACAAAATCAGACTTCAGTTTTAGAAAGCACTAGGGAGCAGGGCCCAGTTAGAGCATCTTTGTTTCTGGCCTCAGTCTGTTCATCTGTAAAACAAGTGTGTTGGACCCGCTGATCCGACCTCCAAGCCTGAGGCCTCTCCTTCAGCTCAGCAGCGGCCCCAGAACGTGGTGTGTCCACGGCGGAGCCATGTGGGCAGCGCAGGCTGCGGCGACCGGGAGGGCGGCCTGCATGGGGGGCAGTGGGTGACCATGGGGGAAGGGCGACATCTGTCTGGGTTCGCGAGCCCCTCCCAACCCTGTGCACCTGCTTGTGTGGAGGCGGCCCGGGTCTTCCCACCACTCCCAGGGCCCCATGCCTTTGCCCTGTGTCCTGCTGGTCACCTGCCTGCGCTCTTCCCGCAGCTGGTGAGTGACACTCGGAGGGCGTCAGACATCCAGTGGTTTCGGGAGGCCTACGGGGCTGTGACACAGACGGTGCGTGTGGTGGCTTTGGAGCAGAGCCGAAAGCAGCGGGGCTGGGTGTTTACTGCAGGTGAGCCGTGTGCAGCGTTTGTCCCCGGCCCCCCGGCCCTGCGCTCCGGTCTGCTCTCTTCCTGGCAGGCTGTGGGGGGCTGAGTGAGGGACTACAGAAGGGGATCTGGGGCCTGGGGCTCAGGACTGACCCCAGATTAGAGACTGGAGCGGGGTGGGGGAGGGTGTCCCCATGACCTTGGCCTGGTACCCCTGCTGGGCTGTCCTCTCTAGGCCAGTGGGACCCGCCACTGGGTCCTTCACCTCTGCTTTCCAGGTGTTTGATGAACAGCGTGTCTGTCGGGGGGCAGGCCCGGGCCCTGCCCTGTGGCTCCTCTCGTGCCCGAGGTCCTGGGACCCAGCGGGCGCCCCTCCATACTGCTGCCGTGCCCTGGGTGTCCACCACGGCCGGGCCTTTGCTGGCGCTTTTCGCACGATCGCACTCTACAGTGTGTAAACCTGCCCGGCAGACGCCTCCCCAGACGACTGAATCGGAGGCTTCACATGATGAAAGCCTCCTGCCCTGCTGGGTCGTCTGTGGTTTCAGAAGACCCATCCGCCCTCCGTGGCCAGTGGCCAGTGCAGGGCAAAGTCCATGGACACTCTGCGGGCCTCAGCTGGTGGTGGGGTGGGTGCGGGTGGCTCTCCGGTGGCAGAGGGGAGGCCGGGAGGGGCGGCTCCATCTGGGGCCAGCAGGCCTCCACGCCCGGCGTCCGCCCGCATGGTCGGGGCCCGACCTCACCATGCCTCTTGCACAGGGGTGGACGACGCTGAGTCAGAATGCGGCCTAGACAACTTTGGGGCCTTCGACTGGGTCATTGAGAACCACGGGGACGAGCGGCACCTGGAGGAACAGCTGGAGGACCTGGTGGCATTTGTCCACTCCAGACTCTAGCGCCAGGTCCCAGGAGCACCGGCCGCCTCGCCTCTGTTGGACGTGTGGTCCCGACGCTGGCTGAGGCAGGGAGCACACAGAGGGCCTAGGTTTCTTGGGGTCGGCAGATGGCAGACAAGTCAGGACACCCCTGGGGGCCTCGTTTCTTTGTGCAGAGACCGCCCTACCGCTTCAGGAGGAGACGGAAGGGCAGGGGGGCGTCCGCGGTGCTGGCCCGTCAGCCTGCGCAGCCCGGCTTCCCTGTGTGGACGCCCTCAGCCCAGGGCTCCCCAGCGTGGGTACTAATAAATCGTCTCAGAGCACATGCTCAGCTGGACGTCTCTCATTGCCTGGATGGCAGCACAGCTGGCGCGGGGTCCCAAGGGCCAGGGTCTGTGGGCCCTGCTCTGTCTTCCTCCTGGGCTGCCACGTCCTGCAGAGGCTGGTTTGCGCCACGCGGGAAGAGGGCCTGTTTGCGTGGGGGGCAGGATTGGGGTCTGAGGTTCTCATCTTCTGGGATGGCCCCACGAGAGGCTCCAGGTGCCACAGAAAGTGCCACCAGCAATTACCCAGGGGGACGGAGATCCATGGGCTCCTCGTAACCGCTGTGTGGCCCTGGGTAGGTCACATCACCATGTCGAGCCTCAGCGTGCCCACATGGGGTTTTGGACTTGACCTGTTTCATTTCATTTCATTTCATTTTATTTTATTATTTTTAAAAGATTTTATTTACTTATTTGAGAGAGTGAGTGAAAGAGAGAGGGAACAAGCAGGGGGAGCAGCAGAGGGAGAGGGAGAAGCAGGCTCCTTGCTGAGCAGGGAGCCTGATGCAGGACTCGATCCCAGGACGCTGGGATCACGACCTGAGCCGAAGGCAGACGCTTAACCACTGAGCCACCCAGGCGCCCCTTCACCTGCTATTATTATTTTTAAAGATTTTATTTATTTATTTGACAGAGACACAGTGAGAGAGGGAACGCAAGCAGGGGGAGTGGGAGAGGGAGAAGCAGGCTTGCCGCAGAGCAGGGAGCCCGATGTGGGGCTCGATCCCAGGACCCCGGGATCACGACCTGAGCTGAAGGCAGACACTCAACGACTGAGCCACCCAGGCGCCCCTAAAAGCACTTTTCGGATTAATGAAGAAGAAAAGAATGGCTCAGAGAGGACTGCCTGGGCTTGGAGTGCTGAGGTGTGGGCTCAGCAGCCGCAAGCCTGGTGAGAGTGTAACGACCTGTGTCTTCAGGGTTGCTGTTTGCTGCTCAGACGTGGGGTTCTCCTTCCCACTGAACCGGGAGCAACCCGAGGGCCCCGGAACGGCAGAGCCAGCAAGGGGCCAGCGTGTGTGCCTGGAAGCCCGTGTGTCTCCATCCTCCCTGGCGCATGTCCTCCAGGGTCAGGGATGCGGGTCCCTCCTCGGCCCGGAGGGCGGCCGTCCCTGCCCGCACATGAGATTCAGAGCTCGGGGCGGGTGTGAGCCGAGGGAGGGATCGCTCATGGTTCTTCCTCCCAGCTTGGCGGCGTGGGATCCACACACACTGTGTACGGCGATTGGATGCACGTCTGTGTTGTGAGATCACAAGTAGGGTTAGTTGGCACTCCGTTCACCGCACATCATTGTCGTGCAAGCGTGTAAACCACGTTTTCTTTCTTTTTTTTTTTTAAAGATTTTATTTATTTGAGAGAGTGCGAGAGAGAGTGCGAGAGAGCGAGAGAGAGTGAGCAAGGTGAGGAGCAGAGGGAGAAGGAGACTCCCTACTGAGCAGGGAGCTGGACGTGGGGCTCGATCCTGGGACTCCGGGATCACGACCTGAGCCGAAGGCAGCCACCCAACTGGCTGAGCCACCCAGGTGCCCCTAAACCATGTTTTCTTATCTGTTCATCTGTCTGGACATTTCGCTGTCTCCATGTCTTGGCTGCTGTGAAGGTGGGGGTGCAGCTGTGTCCTCGGTGTAGGGCTTTCCTTTCCTGCAGACACGTGTCCAGCAGTGGGGTTGCTGGGTGATCACCGAGGGATACTTAAGTCTGACATCAAGGAGGCAGGGACAGAGCAGGGAAGGGGAGGTGGGGCTGGCGGGCCTGACACGTCCCCGTCCTGGGAGCGCTGGGCTCCTGGCTCCGGGCTCCGGGCTCCGGGGAGGTTTGGAAGGCCAGTGGGTCCATCCCCACCTTTAACAGTGTGGCACTGATGCCTCCTAAAATGGGAGGCCCCAGTGGCTAACCAGCTACTTCTGGATTTGAAGTTCCTCTGTACTTAAAAAAATTTGATATTTGTCTAAATATCAAAATCAAGAATAACCCCAACTTTCAATTCTCTTTATGATGATGAGAGCTTTAGCTGCTTTTATTTCTAGGCATCCTCCCCACCTGCTGGTCTTTGCTGACTTTGTGGTTACGGAATCATGGTGCTGCTGTGAAGTTTTTATGTCACATGCTTATTATTTTAACAATGATTGGGCGCCTGGGCGGCTCAGTTGGTTAAGCGACTGCCTTCGGCTCAGGTCATGATCCTGGAGTCCCGGGATCGAGTCCCGCATCGGGCTCCCTGCTCGGCAGGGAGTCTGCTTCTCCCTCTGCCCTTCCCCCCCTCATGCTCTCTCTCTCTAATAAATAAATAAATAAATCTTAACAATGATTTGTAGCAGTAACATTCTCTTAAACGTTTATTCTGTTCCATTTCTTTTTTTTTTTTTTTTTTTTTTTAAAGATTTTATTTATTTATTTGAGAGAGCGAGAATGAGAGAGAGTACATGAGAGGGGGGAGGGTCAGAGAGAGAAGCAGGCTCCTCGCCGAGCAGGGAGCCCGATGCGGGACTCGATCCCGGGACTCCAGGATCATGACCTGAGCCGAAGGCAGTCGCTTAACCAACTGAGCCACCCAGGCGCCCCTTCTGTTCCATTTCTAAGCAGCTTTATCGAGATAATTGGTATGTAGTAACTGTGCATAATTAAAGTGTACAGTCTGATAATTTTTGACCTCTGTATACACCAACAACAGTTGCCACGGTCATGGCGGACCCAGAGCCGTCACCTTTGTCCCCAGGCCACCACTGATCTGCTTTCTGTCTCGATAGATCAGTTTGCCTTTTCAGTAATTGAACATCAAGGAGTCATACACTATAGGGGCGCCTGGGTGGCTCAGTCGTTGAGCGTCTGCCTTCCGCTCAGGTCATGATCCCGGGGTCCTGGGATCGAGCCCCGCATCGGGCTCCCTGCTCGGCGGGGAGCCTGCTTTTCCCTCTCCCACTCCCCCTGCTTATGTTCCTTCTCTTGCTGTGTCTCTGTCAAATAAATAAAGTCTTAAAAAAAAAAGGAATCATACAGTATATATCTTTTTTTTGGTCTCATTTCTTTCACTGAGCATAGTTATTTTGAGATCCATCCACATTATTGCAGGTTTCAGTAGTTTATTCTCTCTTGTTGCCGGTTCGTGGTATGAATATCCTGCAGCTGATCCGTTCACCTGTCGATGAACATGTGGGTTGTTTCCCGTGTTCGGACGTGACCAATAAAGCGACTGTGAACGTTCATGTGCAGATTTTTGCGTGGACATGTGCTTTCGTTTCTGCGGGGTACACACTTGTTTACGAAGTGGTCCCCAGGCAGTGTGCCACGTGGCCGCCGGGGCCGAGCGCGACCGGTTCCTCCCCATCCTCACCGATACTTGGTACGCTCAGTCGGATTGTAGCCATTCTGGTGGTGGTAACTCTATGGCATTTTATTTGCAGTCCCCTGATTAGTCTGACACAAACCCCACATTCAGTTTTGATCAAATCAAGCAGGGAACAGAGTGGGACATCCTCTGCGGGACAGGGCACATCTACAGAACCCCAGCGGCAGAGGGCCTGCTTGTGGTGCAGGACCGCGTGCCCCCCGCGGCCAAGGGGGAGGCCAGGGCGCCCGCCTCAGGGTGCCGTAGGAAGAGGAAATAAGAGGCATCCGGATCGGGAGGGAAGAAGAAAAAACCACCTCTGTCCATAGAGGGTCATCTGTGTAGGGTCTCCAGGAAAGCTACCTGAGCCGATAGGTGAGTTCAGCAAGATTGCAGGGTACAAGGCTGCTTTGTAAAAACCAGCTGTATTATCTTTATTAGCAGTGAACAATCAAAAGCGGAAATAAATAATGCAATTACAATAGCATAAAAATGTGAAATAGGGATGAGTCTGATAAAAGATATGCACACGGGAAACGAGCGTTGCTGGGAGATTGAAGACCTACAGGGACAGATGATCCCTGTCGAGAGACAGGACTCAGTGGGGATACTCATTTTTATTGAGGTGTAATTACGGTGAAACGTACTGATCTTTTTAAAGATGATTTTTATCGGGGTGCTTGGGTGGCTCAGGCAGCTAAGCGTCCCGACTCTTTATTTCTGCTCAGGTCGTGATCTCAGGGTTGTGGGATCAAGGGGCTCTGTGCTCAGGGTTCTTTCTCTCCCTCTGCCCCTCCCCACCCCTCATGTGCTCTCTTTCTCTCTGTCTTAAACAAAATAAGGATTATTTTTATTGAGGTATACCTGACACTCAGTGTTACATCAGCCCCACGAGTCTGTCATTACCACAGGACACTGCCCCTGCCTACACCCTGTGCCGTCCATCCCGGGCTCACTCATTCCAGGGCTGGGAGTGCAGCTGTGTCCACCTGCTCCCCCAGGGTCCCCCGTCCCCATGTCCCCCTCCCACCACGGCCCCCTCCCTGCACATCACCACCCCCACTGGACTTCACCCCTCCCCCTCCCCCATCCCACAACCACCAGTTTGTTCCCTGCATTTGTGGGTCTGTTTCTGCCTTTTGCTTGTTTTGTTTCTCATAGTCCACATGCGAGGGGACTCACGAAATGTGCTGATCTCAGGTGTCCATTTCCACATGTCCCACTTAGCCCCCGCTCTCCTGGAAGCATAGAACAGTTTCGCCTGTTCTAGAATTTCACGTAAATGGTTAACATCCAGTTTTAAAACACATTTAGAACAGTAATTTATTTCTAAGATTTAACTGGTTTACCGCTCACTTTGGTCCTTCCATGGTACCTCAGCTTCCCTGCTTTTGAATTTAGTATTTCAGTTCCTCTCCAGATGGTTGATGTGCCTTCAGAGATTTTCTTCATAAAGGGCACGTGGGCGATCTCTCTTCTGAACACAGTGAACCACGGCACTGCCCTGAGTTGCCCATGTGCATGGACACCGCCTTGGCTGGTGTGGGATCGTGACCTGGTTCCGCTGTCTGCCACGGTCAGTGTTGCTGGGTCTGAGGCCACCTCGACTTTTGTTCCTTTGAAGTAACCTCCTTTCTCCGTCTAGATGCTTCTGGAAGTTTTTTTCACCTTCATTTCGAAATTCAAGTTCTGGCATTTTCCAAGGCAGAACACAGACGTATCTCACGAGAGAAACGGTGGTGCTCATTGTTCCCCACAAAGCGTGACTGAGTAACGAGCTGGACATCGGGTGGTCGTAGACGTCCGCGGCCTGTCGCCAGCAGCAGTCACCTCGGGGGTGTGGCCCCTACCAGGTGTCTAGACGCTCTTTGTGTTGAGGAGCTGGTCTCCAGGATGGTGAATTCTCACCCCTAAAACTGGATTTGGATTTTAGAAAGAGCCAAAGGAAATTTGGTGCTAAATTCTGGTGAGGGGGGCCAGGTGAGGCGTGTACTTTTTGGCGAGAATAAACTGCCTGGAGCGTAACAGCACTAAAGCTTCCTCCAAGCCAGTTCTCGGGATTTTAAAGAGTCGTTCTGTCATCCATGCCTCGGTGCCTTTGCGTGTGCCGTCCTCCGCTGGGAGTGCCCCTCCCGCGGCTCCAGCTTGGACCTGTCACTCCCAGAGGGTCCCCTAGTGTGTGTTCTCGCTGCTCCACCCCCCTGCGAGCCACGTAGGAAATGGTTTTCTGTTTTTTGAATCTGGCTGGCGCTGGCAAGCGTTTGTGGAAATGGAAGAGTTCTAGAAGTGCTGGGAAGCAGTGCAGCGTCCTGAGCTCACTGCCATGAAGTAGCCAACGTTCAATGTGGCTCTCCAGAAAAACAAAAAAGCCCTGACTTCTAGCGTTGAACCATCCGTATGGAGGAAATGCTCCTGCTATTGCGAATTTCACGCCGCCAACGTGATGCCCACCGAACATTTGCAGATGGGCTCTCGCAGGACGTCTCAGCACGCTACTGTACCAGCACGTGCATCCCTGGCTTTCCCGCCACGGGGGCCCCGGGCTTTCTGTGCAGCGTGGTCCACGTGTGGTGATGTGTTCCCTGCACCTCTCGGGCCGTCCTCCTCATTCCACAGCAAGCGGGAGGAGGTCCAGACCCAGGGGCTTCTCCGAGGTGGCAGAGTTCATTCTGTCTGGAGCTCGCTGCACCACCCCCCTGCCCCGCCAAGGGGCCAGACAGGGCTGAGCTCCCCCAGTCTTCCCTTCACTGGTGTGGAGGTGAGGCTGCCTGCAAGGACCTGAGGACTCTGTGCTTGGCCCAGGACATCCCTGCGGGCAGCCAAGCTGTGACCAGTGCTGGCCTTTGTTGTGTTTGCTTGTGACCTGATGAACGGGTGACAGGGAGCTGAGCCCCCTTGGCTGTAGGAGAGCTGCGGCTGCCGGTTGCGTGGCCCAGTCCAGGACCTGGGGGGGCCCCGTTGTCTGACAGCCACATGAGACCAGGAGCCCCTCTGTCCATCTTAGGGCTTTAACCTTTTTCTTCCAGGTGGGTCCAGAGCGCATCCAGGCGGAGTTCCTCGGGAGCGCAGGCTGAGGGCTGCGAGGGCCCCAGGAGGTGACAGGCGGGCCTGCTGCCTGCACCTTGTTTGCCTTTGTCCTAAACGGCCTCAGCTGCTTATGGTAGGTCTGTGCCAGGGACTGTGCGGTTTCTGAGGGGCCACTGAGATGTGTGATGTGAAAACTCACCAAGACCACATCCCGGGGCTCCCGAGTCACCACCCGGGGCTTCGAGTCCCCGAGGGAGCCCGAGACCAGTGCCCTTTACCCAAGGGTGGCAGAGAAGGTCTGGCTTGAACCTGGGGAGCTTGGCCTGGGTCCCTGCTTTCTCAGCTTTCCCAGACTCCCCTGAGGAGGTCCTGTGTAGGTGAATCAAGCTGTACCAGGACAAGGGGGCCATGGGGCCACCTCCCGGAGGGGAACACTCCTGGCGTGCTGGGGACAAGGAGCAGAGATGGGGTACGTCGGGGCTGTTCCTCGGGCTGGGGCTCGGGAGGCGGAAGGCCCTGCCCTGCACTAGGCTGCTGTCCATCTGGACACTGAGGGTGCCTGCCGAGTGGAGACATTCCCAGCAATGTCCCTCTGTTGTGACATCCAGACCTGAGCCGGCGGCACGTGGGTCCCTCGGGCTCCTGCTGCCACGGCTGGCTGGTCCCAGAGAGGACTGCAGGCCGGGGCCGGGCACCGTGCCCGCGGCTCTGGAACGTGCCAGGAACTGTGGGGCCAGGCCTGCTGAGCCAGAGCCGCGGCGGCAGGACGGGCAGGGAGCCGCCCACAGACATCTCACCGCCAGCACCACGCGGGGGGCTCAGACCCCGTGGGCATCGCGCTTTACTGTTTACTACCTGCGCTTACGGGTGATTTAATTTCACTTTTGCGGTAACACTTTTCTTGTTCCATTTTAAAGCTGAAGACACGGGGGACACAGAAAGGTGAGGGGACTCCGGGCAGTGCATCTGCGGGAGCTTGCACAAGTCAGGCCCCTCTGAGCTTCGGCCTTGTCCCGCAGACGAGCGGGGAGGGCGGTGGGGGGGGGGGGTCCTGCTCCTCAGGTGCTCGCCCTGCGGGAGCACCGGCCCCAGACCGTGCAGCCAGAACCTGGGTTGGGCTGGAATTGAGCTTCTATTCCAATTTTAGTGTTTTCCCTCCACCTAGCCTGTGGGTATATGTGGAGCATTTTTGGAAAATGAGTTCTTATTAAGAAGTAAAGGGAAACCCAGAAATATAGCTATAGAGATGGGTGTGAGCACAGGGCGGGGGGCTGGTGCCGGGCCTGTGATGCTGAGCCTCTGGCGGGCTGGCCTGGCTCACCACACCGGTCCCCCCTCAGCTCGTCTGGCTGGCCTAGACTTTCACAGCCCCCCTCCCAGCAGGTCTCCTGCCACCTGCTCTGGGACTGGGTCCTGAGCACGACCCCCTGATGGACCTTCCGAGCCCGCCTTGAGCTGGGAGGGTACATCATTCAGAGCCAGCCCTGGAGCAGGCTCAGCTGCACCCTTTGGCGGCCCTGGGCCCAGAGTGCTTCTCCGCGCATTTTGGGACTCGAACGAACCCCTTCCCACCATAGCATGCCTATTGTGTTCTAATGACCGGCGAGCCTGGGAGGTCCATGCTCCACACGCGCTGGACATGCAGGCTCGAGGCAGGTGCACATCATGGCTTGGCCATCCCTTGTTTCCTGCTGTCAGTCGGTCTCCACAGGCCTCACCTTCCTGATGTCGGTGGGGTTGAACCCGACCAGCTCAGCAAGCAGTGGTCCATTACATGAGCTCCCGCCAAGCTGAAGCCCGTTCCACGCTCTTCCCTGCATGTTCTTCATGGTCTCTGGCGGCCACGGCAGCCGTCCCTGCGCTAGGGTCAGAGTTCTGTTCTGCGCGTGCTGTTCCGTCCTGGTCACGTGCTACCTCCTTCCTTCTGCGTCCCTCCCCGGAGCTCGGCGTCCCACAGAACCCTCCGGCAGCCTCACAGCCCAGATGTCTGCTCAGCTCCGGGTGACCGTCTGTGCTCAGTGAGGTCAGGGCCTGGTCCCCTGACTCACGCAACCCCCCACATTTAGCACAGTGCCGACATGGGGCAGGCGGGCAGGACATACTGCCGAACGAGTGGACGAGACCATGACCTGAGGTGGTCAGGAGGCCCTGACTGGGACCCCGGCATGATGGGACTCTGGGGCACTCGGGCCCCAGACACACGATGGTGATGTGGCCATGCCCGGAGGGCTGGGCAGCTGATGGCAGCCAGGGGGTCTGCGCCCCAGCCTGTGTCTCCAACGCCCCTCCTAGCCTGCACTCTCCCTCCTGCCCCTCTGGCCTCGGGGTAGAGGGCTTGCCCTTGGTTCTCCCTGGAGCCCGTCCCCTCACCGGGACTTTGCTGCCTCAAGTAGCCCCTCTCTCTTGGATTTCCCCGCCGCTCTGTCTTCCCCTGTCCCGAGAAGTTTCCCCTCTGTCTGCTGACCTGCAGGTACCACCTAGGTCCTCCCCTTGCTCCTGAACACTTTGCAGATCCACCCCTGCTCCCATCTCTAGGAAGCGGCTTCTTGAAGGTCACCGGCCAAGGACATGCGTTTCTGTTCTTGCTCATGACCTGCGGGTCGGCTGTGTGAGCGCCCCTCCCTCCTTGAGTCCTCCTGCCTCTGGTCTGCCTGTGCAGGCTCTCTTCTTGTCCCAGGAACGCGGGTGACCCTCAGGCGCTGGGCCCTGTTCTCTCCTTGGCCCACGGTGCGTGTGTCCTGCCATGGCGGGCTGGCTCCTGATGTCTCCTCTGCAGGGGCGTCTGACTGGCTGCGCCCCCGCTGGCCTCGCCCTCGCCCTCGCCCTCAGAGCCCGCTCCTGCCCTTGGGGGCGGGCTGTCGGCGCTCAAGGTGGAGCCGGCCCGCGGCTGAGACGGGCCCTCAGGCTTCTGAAGCCTTGATGAATCGAGAAGGGGAAATCTGTCACCGGAGTCACAAGAAGTCTTTGTCTTGTGACTTCCGTTCCCTTTTGGATCGGGCAGCTCCCTCGTTCCGGGGAAACGGCCCAGAGGCGCCCATTGCCCGCACACGTGTGCAGTGGGCGCTCACCTGCGGCTCCTGGGGGCGGGTGGTCACGGCCCGAGCGCACTCGCTGTGGCCCAGCCCCGGACAGTAGCTCGGCCTCTGAGAGCCTCGCTCCTCCAGGGGCGGAGGGCGGAGCCGTCCTCAGTCTGGGAAGCAGACGCTGTGAGCTCCGGGGTGTCGAGTGTGGCCGTCGGGCCTCCGGGGCAAGTGAAGGGGCTGCTGGCGGGACCCCCAGTACGCCAAGCCCTGGCCTGGAGGAGAGACTGAGTCCGGAGCAGCTGGATCCGGGGCGCCCATGGGCCGGCCGGCTGCGTGAGTGTGTTGTTGGTCCTCACTGCAGGTGAAGTGGGCGGTCAGGTCCGTGCTGGGCCCCACGTGGGGCCACGGAGCTGCTGGACCTCCTCTTGGTCGGCTGGGGTTGCTTCCTGGTCAGGAAGGCAGGTTTTCCCTGTTACCGGGGAGCCTCTTGCCTCCCTCTGCAGGCTGGCCGGGGTTGCCACCGAGGGGCCTGTGGCTCCGGGGGGCTCCGCTGTTGCAGCGGGGTCATCCGTGGTCCATACAGCCCAGCCAGCGGCCTGCCCCGCAGGTTTGTGGGGCTGGGGCAAGAGGCCCACATCCTGCACGTCCACATATTGAAGGGTTCTAAATAAAACTAACAAACCGTCAAATGAAACATGTTCCAACCTCTTTGACAAATATGCTTTTATAATGACAAAATTGGAAAATCCATAACTCAAAGGTGGCAAAATACCAAAACTGATTGCATTTAATTCTGGTTATGTGCGTCTGGGTGTGCTGTTATGGGCCTGAGATGACTGGATAGGTAATAAAGATAAATATCCTTCATAAATGATGGTATAATTTTCCACAATGTTTGTTTTTCTTGTCCTTATGTTAGCAAAAAAATCACAAATTATATTGATTTGGTCAAGATTTTACCTAATTTGTGTGCTGTTGATAGATGATCTAAAAGATGAAAGTACAAAAAACACCTTCCAACAGTACAGAATTTGAATTTTTTCATTACAATGTGAATTGACATAAACATAAGCGCTAAAAAATTGAAATTAATTTCCATATATTTTCAAAGAAATTCCTTTTCTTCTAAAATAGTTATCTACTAAATAAAAGGCAAAATACTAGCTTAAGTGAATTAATATAGAAAATTTAAAGCAAAAAAAAATTTTTTTTTTAGAGAGGGAGGGAGGGAAAGGGTGCGGCGTGTGAGTGGTGGTGGGGTTGGGGGGTGGGGAAGGGGCAGAGGGGGAGAGGATCTCAAGCAGACTCTCCACTGAGCGCAGAGCCCGACTCGGGGTCAATCTCACGACCCTGAGATCATGACCTGAGTGGAAACCAAGAGTCAGAGGCTTACCTGACTGAGCCACCCGGGGGCCCCCCTATTTGCAAATTTAGGAGCCCTACGGGTGACGAATGATGCTGTGGGGCGGGCGCTCTTGCGCAGCTGGGACTGAGAGGGGGCAGGAAGCAGGACAGCGCCGAGCTGCTGGGGACACCTGCTGCCCCACGGGAAGGAGGCCGCCCAGAAGTCAGGCCGTTTGCGCCTCTTCCCACCCGCGCTCCCCGCCGAAGCCGCCCTGCCCTGGACGCGGGTCCCTCCAGGCTGGCGGTCCCGAGGAGGACGCCGTGGCACCCGAGAGGGAGGGCACCTGTGTGTCTGCGGTTATTACAGCAGCCACGTGACCGTGTTCGCGTCCTGTGTGGCTCACCGTGGACGCTTCTGTGGTTTGGGGCGTCTCACAGCCTCATGCCACCGTCACCATCCACTTGGGGGTTCCTGTCGCCGTCACAAGGACTCTGTGCCTGTCAGCGGTGGCTCCCCATCCTTGCTCCCCCAATCCCTCCGTCTGTCTCTCTGGATCCATCTGTCGTGGACATTTAAAATGCCGGAATCGCACCCTGGGGCCCTTCGTGGCCGGCTTCCCTCACCGGGCACGCTGTGTTTGAGGTTTGTCCGCGCCCAAGCGTGTGCTTCACTCCTTCGAGGGCTGAGGAGGACTCCAGAGTTTGGATGGACCATATGTTGTGTCTGTCGTCCGTGGGCGTTTGCACTGTGCCCACGTTCTGGCTCTGGGGAACCAGCTGGTGTGCACTTCACGTCCGGTTTCTGTGTGGACCTTGGTTTGCTGTCCTCTCGGCGGCATGTCTGGGAGTAGAAGAGTGGGGTCGCAAATGTGTGCACGAGTGTGCGGAGGGCCCAGGTGTGAGGATGGTGCTGGCCGCCGGGTCTCCGCTCCGCAGCGGGGATGAAGGGAGGGGCTTTTCTCACTGTGGGGCTGAGGGGCCAGGAAAGGTTGGGGCCAGAGTGGTGGCCACCATCCACGGGAGAGGCCGGTTGTACTTTGGGTATTTGCATGAAGCGCGACCTTGTTCTGTGGTTCTAGTCTGGTGGCATGTGAGCCCTAGTCAGGAGGCCCTCACATCCAGGCCTAAATTTCGTTGCACGGGTTCTGTGGGCCCTGCCTCCTGGTCCACAGACTTACACCTTCCTCCCTCCTCCCCGGGCCTGGGTCCTCCTGCCAGGCATGACCCCTCGATGGCCTCTTGTGTTCCCCGATCGCAGAAGTGGTGCAAAGATGCACAGACGTTGTGGAAATACAAAGCGTAGAAGGCAGAGCCCCCCACACTGCGTCCCCCAGAAATAGCCATCATTAACGACTGAGTGTCTTCTCTCCCAAAATCTTATGCACATTAAAACACACTATCATTTCTTCTCAAAAATAAAAATAGGGTAGTATTGTACGTAATGTTCGTCTTGTAACTTGTTTTTTCTTCTTCATTGAAATACCTTGGACATCTTTCCATGAAAATGCAAATAAATCTGACTCATTTTTCTGCATGTCCTCTGTGTGTAGGCTCTGCAACAGTCCTGTAATCAGTCCCCTATTGTGGACATTTGGGTTGTTTCCAAGTTTCTGCATCGCAAACAATGAATGTCTTTGTGTACGTATCTCTTTACACATTTGTGGGACTTTTTCTGTAGGATAAACTCCCAGAAGGGGAAATGCTGGGTCAGAGGACGCGACCACTGCCTATTTTAAATAGGTATACAACTTCCTCCTACGGGCATTGCCCTGTGACGGACCATTTGCGGGAATGCAGTCCCCGCCCTCCCCGGGGCAGGGTGTTATGGATGCTGCTGGCTTGCGTGGTCCTCGCCCGTCTTGGCGGGCTGCCCTCTTGTTCCAAAGCGCCCTGCACACCCAGCTTCTCTCCTTTTGCATACTAATCTGTCCAGCACCAAGGTTTTTGTTTGTTCGTTTTTATTTTTTTGTTTTTTTAGAGAGGGAGGGAGGAGAGGGACACAGGGACAAGGAGAGGGAGAATCCTAAGCAGGCTTGGAGCCCGCTGTAGGGCTCGATCCCACAACCCTGAGATCGTGACCTGAGCTGAAAGCAAGAGTCAGACGCAGGGCGCCTGGGTGGCTCCGTCGGTGAAGCATCTTCAGCTCAGGTCATGATCCCAGGGTCCTGGAACTGAGTCCCACATCAGGTTCCCAGCTCAGCAGGGAGTCTGCTTCTGCTGCTCCCCGCTTCTTGTGCTTTCTCTCTGTCAAATAAATAAATAAATAAAATAAAGTAAAATAAGAGTCGGACGCTTAACCGGCTGAGCCACCCAGGCGCCCCGTCCAGTACCGAGTTCTAGTTATGAACTTGCCGACTCAAAAGACCCGTTCGTTCAATCAACACACAGGTGTGGGCTGTTCGTTATGTGCCTGGCCCCATCCAGGCATAGCACCCCTGCGTGACCGGAAGTGGAAGCTTGCTCCCCAGCTGGCTCACAGGGTCCCCTCCGCGGAACCCAGCTTTACGGCCCCTGGAAATGCCCCCCCCACTGCCTTCCAGGGCCGAGCAGGTGCCCCTTCTCCCCCACCGTCGCAGCCCCTGGCTCCATACTCTATTTGTCACTTAAGGTTTTGTGGCACCTCTATTCCAGGCCCAAGGATAGTGGGGCCGGCTCCTTGGAGCATCTGTTTAGGGGGCGCCGGGCAGGAGGGGCCGCAGGCTCAGCACGTACCATGTGTTCCCACTGACACGGTGCCAGGCAGGACAGGAGTAGATGCCAGAGGCCCCTGCCTGTACCTGCGGATGGACGGCTTCCCTGTGGAAGTGACAGTCTGCGGAGGGAGGACTGGGCAGCCAGGCGGGGAGGGGGGTGGGGGAGGCGGCGGTGGGCTCTCTGAGGAGCTGGAGGGGCCCCTGCGGCAGGTGGGGTGGGAGGGCTGGCCGCAGACGCGCCAAGGAGGACTCCGGCTTTCATCCTGAGAGCTCTGGGAAGCCCTGCGGGGTCCGGAGCAAGGAAGCAACAGGATCAGATTTGCATTTTCAAATTTCTCTGCCGCTGGGTGGGGGTAGGTTTGAGGGCAAAGGCAAGGCAGTGGGCCCGATAGGCGTGAGGGATGTGACTCGGACCGAGGGCTAGGCAGAGAGGGAGGGCGATGTTGCCAGCTGTCATGAGGCTGGGTCAGCAGGACCAGGAGACGCAGGTGCTGGGGACACCTGCCGTCTGAGGTGCTGGGCTCTGCCTGAGGGGGACGCTGGGCACGGGACGGTGTGGGGAGCACGTCAAGAGCCTCTGGGGGACAGAAAGGTGAGCTCCTCGGGGTGCCTGGGCGGCTCAGTTGTTAAGCGTCTGCCTTCGGCTCGGGTCATGGTCCCAGGGTCCTGGGACCGAGCCCCGTGTCAGGCTCTGCGCTCAGCATGGAGTCAGCTTGGGATTCTCTCTCCCCCTTTCCCTCCCTCTCCGCTCCTCCCCACTCACGCAGGCACACGCTAATAAATAAACTGAATTAAAAAAAAATGGGGCGCCTGGGTGGCTCCGTCGTTAGGTGTCTGCCTTTGGCTCAGGTCATGGTCCCAGGGTCCTGGGATCGAGCCCCGCGTTGGGCTCCCTGCTCTGCGGGAAGCCTGCTTCTCCCTCTCCCACTCCCCCTGCTTGTGTTCCCTCTCTCGCTGTCTCTCTCTCTGTCAAATAAATAAAATCTTAAAAAATAAAAAAAATTAAAATAAAAAATAAAATTTAACTGGTGCCCTGGGGCACCTGGGTGGCTCAGTCGTTAAGCGTCTGCCTTCGGCTCAGGTCATGATCCCAGGGTCCTGGGGTCCAGCCCCGCATCGGGCTCCCTGCTCTGCGGGGAGCCTGCTTCTCCCTTTCCCACTCCCCCTGCTTGTGTTCCCTCTTGCTGTCTCTCTGTGTCAAATAAATAAATAAAATCTTAAAAAAAAAAAAAAAAAGAAAGGTGAGCTCCCCAAGGAGGGACACACATTATTCACCCCTGATGTTGGGCTGGGGCCCAGCAGGGGCGAGTGAACGACTGGGCAGATGCTCTCGGGCTTGCTGACCTGCTCTGCCGGCTGAAAGCCCGGCACACCAGAGCTGTTCTTCCCGCGGCTTCCCTGGCCAGCTGGCTCCCCCAAGGCGATGGCAAGGTGCGGCGTGTAGGTGGGGGTGTGGCTGGGAGGGGGGTGGGGCCTTGCCGTTCCTTAGCATTTACCACTGAGGCGGCCGCGGTCTGCCCGCCGTGCTGCGGCCCGGGACTTGGCACCCCGTCCCGCCGCGAGCATGTGATGCCCCCAGATTTCCCCGGGGGCTCAGCGCCCTGTTTCGCCGCCGCGGAGTACAACACGCAGAAGGTGCGGCTCACCCGCCACCCGGCTGGGCCCCGTTCATTCATTCATTCATTCATTCACCCGCCACGGGCCGGGCTCCGTGGAGCGCTCTGGGTGGGTCACGGCGACAGGACGGGCCAGTCCTGCCCCTCGAGCTCGCTTCACGGGCGTCCAGACGCCGGTGGCGCTGACCTCGCCGGCGGGCTCCAGAGCGGAGCTGCGGCCCTTCCAAGGTCCCTGGATGGTGCCGCTCGCGGAAGCTTCCTCTCCAGCCACACACAGGCCTACCTGCTGCACGTCCGGAGCTGGGACGCTCGGCGCGGCCAGAACCCGACCGCTGCCCGGGGATCGTGAGTGGCCGAGCGCGCCGTGCACCTGCGAAGGGGAGCTTGGCGCTCCCTGATAAAAACGCCAGGCAGGTGGGATTGTTGTTGATGTGTTAATGAGATGAGATTTAATGTATCCATGAGGCTTGCTTTAATGAAGTAAGCAAGCACGAAATCTCAGGTTACACCCTCATCGCAACCGCCCTGAAGCCCATGATCGCGCTCCCGGTTGTGCCGGGAAACACAAGGCACAGGGAAGACTCAAGTTCGTGACATATTAGCAATGCTCAACTTAGGTAGCTGGATTAGACGTGACTTTTCTGCTTCTTCATTGTTTTCTGTTCGTTCCACATTTTTATAATGAGCGAGCGTTACTATGAAAATTCAGAAAAGTAAATAAAACACTGAAACCCTCCCATGTTTGCAAACTGGCTTAGATTAGAAGAGCATTTCCTGGATGTAAGCAGAGCTTGGTGAGCACTCGGTTCTCTCCTCCAGCGCAGGGAATGATACACACTCTGGTGTGTGAGAGGCGGGCTGGGTGGGCACTCTGCACTCTTCGGCTCCAAACTTCTGGGATTCAGTTTAACTCCATATGAGTTGAGAAGCTCACAATCTAGTCAGACTTACTCATTTACTGATTCATTAATTCACAAATGTGCATGGAGTTCCTGTCTGTTCCTGGTGTCCCACATGCCGGGGCACACCAAGATGTAATTAAAATGCCACAGAGGCTCGGCATCGGGGAAATGCGAATCAAACCCACCGTGAGATCCCACCGCACACCCGTCAGAATGGCTAAAACTAACAAGTCAGGAAACGACAGATGTTGGCGAGGATGCGGAGAAAGGGGAACCCTCTTACACTGTTGGTGGGAATGCAAGCTGGTGCAGCCACTCTGGAAAACAGTGTGGAGGTTCCTCAAAAAGTTGAAAATAGAGCTACCCTACGATCTAGCAATTGCACTACTGGGTATTTACCCCAAAGATACAAATGTATCCAAAGGGGTACGTGCACCCCAATGTTTATAACAGCAATGTCCACAATAGCCAAACTGTGGAAAGAGCCAAGATGTCCATCGACAGATGAATGGCTAAAGAAGATGTGGTATATATATTCAATGGAATATTATGCAGCCATCAAAAGGAATGAGAGCTTGCCATTTGCAACGACGTGGATGGAACTGGAGGGTGTTATGCTGAGCGAAATAAGTCAATCAGAGAAAGACAATTACCATGTGATTTCACTCATATGTGGAATTTAAGAAACAAAACAGGATCATAGGGGAAGAGAAGGAAAAATAAAACAAGGTGAAATCAGAGAGGGAGACAAACCATAAGAGACCCCCCTTTTTAAAAAAAGATTTTATTTATTAATTTGAGAGAGAGCACAAGCAGGGGGAGCTTTATTTATTTATTTATTTATTTAATTTATTTTTTTTGTTCCTCCCTCACTTTAACTGAGAGTCGTGCGTGTTCAAGGACCCCTCAGCCCTTCTGTATGCCTGGTCCAGCAACTGGAAACATCTGGATCCTGCTGGCCTGGAAAACAGTGTGTGACCCCTGGATTTCTGTCCTCGGCGGCAAGAAGGTGACCCACAGCTGGACGTTCCCACGGTGACTGTTAGTGTTCACAAGAGTCCCTGAGAAGGTGGTAGTGGGGTGGCCATCTGCCAAGCCCTGTGGTTCTTTCTCCTCCTTTTCTCACAAACCCCCCCGGGGCTCCCCTTCCTCCGGCCTCCCCCCACCCTGGGCTCCCCTTTCTCTGGCCCCCCTGGGCCTCCCCTTCCTCTGGCCCCCCAGGCTCCCCTTCCTCTGGCCACCCCCCAGGCTCCTCTTCCTCTGGCCTTCTCTGCTTGTCCCCTCTGTGCGGCCCCTCGGGCTTCCTGCTGGTTCTTCCAGGGCTGTTCTGTCCCCCTGGCTCCCCGCGCTTTTCTCTTTCTCATCTCCTGTCTGTCTCTGGGTCACCCCCTCAGTTTTCTCCAAAAAGGGGCCCCAACTTGCCCCTGGGGGCATGTGGGCAGGGCAGGCTTGGTGGGCGCTCTGAACTCGTCTGGCCTCCCCCGACAAGCAGCTCTCTTTAAGGAGTCTGGATTCGTGGTGTGAAAATATAAAGGCTCTTTCATTCCCCCCTCGCATACCCCTGCTTGAGCAGAAACATCTCCAGACATCATCAGCAGGGATCCCGCAGGAAATTAAAGACCCCGGAACCGGCACCAGGCCGCTGCTCCCAGCACCTGCGTGGCCCACTGGGCTTCACCGCGGGCTTCGCCTCCCTGGCAGGCATAGGACATGTCTTTAGGAAGATTTCTTCCCCAGATCTCTCTAATAAGGTTGGACGTGTGTGTCTTCTAGATAAACCAGCTCACAATTAGGCCAGCGCTTCTCGTTTCGGTGCGAGCCAGCACCTTACCCCTCCTTATCTGAGCCGGCACAGTCCTGTGGTCGACACTAGGGAGCTTAGACCTTATCCTTAGTCCTTATCATCATCCTTATGATGAGGTGCATCCAGTTCTCTGGCCGGTCTGGTGGACACAAGGCTGGGCTCACTTCTTCCTTGAATCCCCACTTCGTCAACACTTGTCCCATCAACATCCACTTCGGAGGAAGACAGGCCCCAGTCTAGCCAACACGACTATCCCAGCCCCCTTGGCCAGAGAGTGGCTTAGCTCTGAGTATGTGACCTGTTTTTGACCAGGGATATGGAGAGGACAGTTTTCCTCACTATTAAAAAGGAATCCAAGCCAGGGGTGTGTGTCTTTGTTGTTTCTGGACTATGAAGGGTGGTGATGCGACGTCTGGAGGTGCTCTAGCCCTCCTGTGATCGTGAGGGAGTGGCCAACATGCTGAGGACAGTGGGGCAGAAAGTCAGAAACAACCTATGTCCATGGTGACACATGCCACCGAATGAATGGCCCCCGGAACTGTCTTACCTCCCAAATTCTTAGTGTGTGGGGTAGTAAGTGTTCTTGGTTTTAAACCCTCTCAACTGAGAGCATCTCAGCAGATGAAGACAGGGAGGTCCCAGACGGTCCTGCCAAGTTTTAGAGAAGTATGAGTTCACGGATGGAGGGCTGGGGTGGGGAAATGAGCCTGGGAACTGGGTGGCTCCACATTGGAGGCCAGCCTTGCTGTCCCGTGGTGTGACAAGTCACGGACAGGTCACTTAGCCTCTCTGAGCTGACGCTTCCTTGGCTCAAAGTGAGGATTAAGAACCACACACTCAACAATTATCTGTTCTCTCCCCCCCCCACCCCATATGTTTTTCTTTCAGCTATTTTTAAAGGGACCAAGAGGGGCCAGGCGCAGAGAGCTGTTTGATGACATTTCAACGCTGGGGAAAATTTCGTGCGGAGACCGAGTCCCTTACCCGCCGTGGCTCCAAGTACAAATCACGCCTCTAAGGCCAGCAACAGCGCTGAGGGGGAGGCAGAGACACCCAATTCTCAGTTCTCCATGGTGATGAGGGCCGTGGATGGTTGGAAACAGCAGATGATCCCCGAGCATGCTGTGAGTCACTGGCTTCCACCGCCCCCCACCATCACTTTGCTGGTGCAGCTGACAAATTGCCACGTGGATGCGCGTCTCTCCTCTCTCTTCCCGTGCACCCCGTGGCGAAGCTGCTTCAGAATGGCCAAGGCTGGGCCGATGGAGGAGCTGCAAGGGCCTATACCGGCCCCTGGCCAGGAGCGGCCTGGACCTGCCCGGCTGAGCGTGGCCTTGGAGCTGGGCTCCGTGTGCCCTGGGTTAGTCTGAATTCACTCCCCCCAAGCTCTGCTAGGAGGTCAAAGGCGGGAAGGTGCAGGGTCCTCCAGCGGGAGTGAGCACCAGAGACACAGCCTTCCCCGCCGAGGCGGGCCCTGCCCGGGCCGGCCAGGCCCAGCTAAGCCGGCCCATGCTCGCAGTGCCTTTCCCTACGCCACGTGTTCCTTGGAAACGAGCGTGCCTACCCCTCCCGTCTCCTGAGCGGGGCATGAACTCCAATTGATGGCGCTCATTGAGGTCAGAGCTTTGGGCTCCGGATCCAGGCAGCAGAGGCCTCCTTACTCACGGACGTGCCCCTCACCGTCGGCTAGACGCCTTCCCAGAAGAGGGATGAAAAGCAGGAGAGATGGAAAGGAACATTTGTGGAGGACCTGCTGAGGGCTCCCCACCCACTGCCTCATGAGGAGGGCACATCTTTCCAGGTAGAGCTGGTCCAGCCTCACGTGGGAGATCCTGGCTGCTTGCTTGTCTCTGGCAATCGATTCTGGAAAATTCCTGCCTTGGTGCTGATAACACACAAATCAATTTCCTGCAGTCCCAGACCCACAGGGTCAGGTCTCTGGATCTCTTGTGATCTTGTCCTTTCCCTCTACACCGGAAGCCCCATCAGCCAAGGTCTTGGGTCTGAGAGCGCTTGGCCCCCGAACAGTTCTTTGCTGGGCCAGGGAGCGCTGACGGCTTTCTCGGCCTTTGTAAGGAAATGCAGATGTGCCCACGGATGGAGTCAGGGTGCAGGGGCGGGAGCAGCTCTGGGAAGGTCTTGGGGCTGCCTTCTTTCTTTCCCTTCCCTGGCCTCCTGGCTGATCCAGAAGCTTCTCTAGTGGACGTGGAAGCAGGAAGTAAGTACACAGCCACCGCCTTGCTCCGAGGCTTCCACTCGCCTGTTCCAGGAGGCTTAATCACCAGGTTTGCAGGACGAAGAAGGCCTTGTGCCAAGAAAAGAGGATCAGCACTCACCAGCCTCCCAGGAGCGCCCCCGACGGCCACGGGGAAGCTACATAAAATCTACTCTGGAAACACAACTTCGGAAGCAACTGGAGGAGGCAAGCCTTCCTAAATTGTGGGGAATCACCCCCAGTTAGAATAATGGCGGGTTGTTGGCACATGTTCTGACACGGACGGCCTCGTCCCATTCCCGTCCTGAAGTGTGACTTTCAAACGCCAGAGAGGAAAACGGCCAAGGCGGGGGTGCTGGGCCCTGGGAGTCCGAAGCTCAGGTGATGAGTCTTGGGCAGGGCCACAGCCTCTCCGGGTCCCCGTGGCTCCTCACACAATGGGGGCAACACAGGGTCCCGGATGCCGGCTGGGTCTGGTTCTGAGCCGCACAGTCCGGGTCTGGGGACAGGGCGATAGAGGGCGTGTCCCCCCGCAGTCCACACTCCCTCTGTCCCGTCCGGTGACAGGCAGCCTGGAAATCCCCAGGAAACATGTTCTCTCTTCGCGGACCCTCCAGCGTCTCCGGCCGCGCCGTGAGCGGGAAGAGAAGATTCCTCGGGTGGAGGGCAGGGCCCCTCGCGCTCCCCGGGTCCCGCGCCCTCCACGCCGCTGCTTGCTTTCTTTCTGTCCCTCCCAACGGCTCCAGCGGCTGCCGTTCCATTTGAGAAACTTGCCAGGGGCTCTGCCGTGTCCTCGGGGAGTTCCAGGCCCGGCTGCGGCTCTGCTGGGAGGGGGTAAACACCGGGCGTCAGGGCTGGGAGTCCTCCTGTCCGAACGGCGGACCCTCCACTCTCCCACCCCAACCCTTGCCACGAGGACTGCCCTTGAGTGTCCCTGTGTCCAGGACGGGCCGTGGCTTGTGCTTCTCCTGAGCGTGGGCTGGGGTCCTGCTTGTTACGAAGTCAGTGTGGAGTGAGTCACCGCTGGTGAGGGAGCCTGGCGGGCTGCCCCGCACCCGCTCGCTGGGGGCCTCTGGGGCCCTCTTTCCACGGGTAGCTCCGGAACATCCATTTCAGAGTCTGGGGGCGGAACAGCTCTCTGTTTTGCTTCCCTGTACTTTATGGCAGAAATACAAACACGAGAGAGATAAATGTGGGGATTCGGCAAAGTCTTTGATCCCACCCTCCGTCTGTTTCTTTGCACGCGTGCGTACGTGTATCCGGTGTGTGTGCTGGAGTTTGTGTGTGTCCTTATCTGTGTCTGACTCCAGGGCCCTTTGGGATGAGACGGGCTTCCCCGGTCTGTTCACGTTCTTCCTCCAGGGTTCACGCACGTGGAAGGCGGTTTGTGGAGGTGGTCGGGGTGAGGCAAGGCTAACTCTGCCGGCCACTGGGCATGCGTTCAGCGGCAGACAGGGCCCAGCCCGCTGTCCCAGGGGCCCTCTCTTTAAAGGTCCCTTGTGGCTACCGGGCTCTGCAGGGGGAGGCCAGCCGTGCCCTGTCCAGGGGCACGCGGCCTGGGGTGGAACACAGTGAAAGGAGGCTCCACGTTGGACCATCCTGTCCGGTTGGACCTGAGTCCGTGGATGCGTGGAGGGTCGTGGCCTTGATGACCTGGTGTGGTGTGCAGGTGGGCAATGGTGGGGCATGGATCGAGGCGACAGGGCTGACACTTCAGGGTGGACAGCCCAGTGGCAGTGTCCGGATCTCCTGGGGGGACATTCATAGAGGCATTATGCTCTGGCCCTCAGGAGACAGCACTGGAGGTCACAGTTCTCTGGCCACACGGTGGGAGCTGCCTGCGTGCCCTGTGCGTCCTCGTGGTGGGGAAGCCAGCGGCGTGGTGGCGACCAGACCTGCGGTCAGGGGAAGGAAGGGGCTGCGAGCAGTGTGGAGCCGGGCAAGGGAGCGGCCAGGAGTCCCGCTCGGGAAAGCTCCTGGAGCCACGGCTGCTCTTCTGGGAGGCAAGGGGCTGCTGCACCCGCCGCGGGACCTCTGCACGCCCTCCCTCCGCTCCGCACCCCTGCCCAAACGGGAGGTGCCGGCCAAGCGATTCATGTCCCATTTGATGGGGAGCCTGTTCAGATACGATTGCTTTTCTAATTCTGGCTAAATCGACCTTGGTTCTGTCCAACTCCCTGCACAGATCGAGCTTGTTGCTTCCCATTTTGTGCGATTTCATCTCGCTGGGCCCCCTCCCCTCAGCCCATCTGATCCTGCTTCTCCTGCTTGTGCTGGAGCTGCCCGGGAGCCTCCTGCCGCCTCTGAGCCCCGTGGCCAGGCACCCGGACTCCAGCAGGGCGGGCGGCTGCGGATTATTCCCGAGGAGGGACGGTGTCCATAGCAACCCTCCGGCTTCCACTCTACCGGAGACAAGGGGGCAAAGGAGGGAGGTGAGCCAGATGCCTGCCCTTCTGCATTATTCATGTCAAAGCGCTGGGCACAGAGGCCTGGCTGCAGCTGGGGGCCTGGGCGGAGGAGGTTGGCGTGGGGGTGGGGGAGGGATTGCCGTGAGCCGAGCTGCCGCCGTCCTATGGCAGGTGACAGGAGAGAGGGTCCTGAGGGTCCTGGAGGGGGCCACCTCCCAGCGCAGGGAGGCCTTCTCCTGCTGGGAGGGTGGGCCTTGAGGCACCTCTGTGGGCCCTCACCCTCTCATTCCAGGGCGTCATCCTGCCCCACCCGGGGTGGCAGCAGGGGTGATCTCTTCTTCGCCGATGGAAAACCTCAAGGCCCTGCCAGATAGGAGCCCCCTTGACAATGTTCACCAGGTGAATCCTGGCACTGGGCGAGTCACCGGGCCCCCATGGAAGGAGGCAGAAAGTGAGGGCCCTGCAGGTTCTGTCTGGGATCTGGGCGCACGGCCCCGGATGCCTGCAGAGCAGGGCCATGTGCACCTGCCACCAGCAGAGGGCGCCACACTCCTCACAAACCTGCTCAAGCCGCGGTGCCCCAGGTGGGGAGCATCAGCCCGCGGGGCGCCTTCACTCAGAGCCAGAGCTGGGCTGCGAGCCCCCAGGCCCCTCCTGCTTTAGCTGCCCCCGCCGAATGCAGCCTGGGGCCCAGAGCGCCAGCGGCCGGCTCGGAGGGCTCAGGCCTCACCTGACTTCTCAGGAGTGGGGGTCAGCAGGGCCTGCGGCATGCTCGCGGCCCCCCTCCCTGCCAGGGGCCGGGGGCTGCCCCGGGTTCTGGGCCCTCCCACCTGAGCAGCTCTGGGTTTGTGAGACCGTTAGAGGTAATTTTTCTCGCTGGGCCTTTGGGACTGGGGCCGGGAACGTGCTCTGTGCCAAGCACAGGGGATTCAGCTGCGAACAGAACAGACAAAACTCCTGCCCCCGTGAGGCTGGGTCTCTGGGTAGAAGGAGCCGTCACCTACACTGCAGGCTGGGCTGGCCGTGGACGCGCGCCGCTGAGCCCGGGTGGGCTGGCGACCGGCTCTCTCCGCCGACCCAGTCCTGAGCATGCCAGCCTTTGCACCTGCCCAGGCTCCAGGGAGGAGGCTCGGACCCTGTGCCCTGGCAAGGCAGGGGCCAGCGTGGGCCTTCCCTCAACCGCCAGAGGCCAGCAAGGTCCTTGCCCTGGCCCAGTTCCCATGGGCACCACGTTCTAGTTTGCAAAGTATGTGCACCTCTACCAGCTCCTCGGGGGCCAGGCAGAACATTGTGGTGACAAGTGCTGGCTGTGCCCACTTCCCATGCTTTCTTTCTGGACATCAGCAACTTTCATTTGACCCTTGACCCCTCAAGTAAATAAACGTGGCATCCGGCCTGACTCATCTGGCCAGAACAACAAGTTTCCACACCAAAGCTGTGGAGGAGGGGTCGGGAGAAGCCCTGAAAAGTGTATCTCGATTTTCACAGACCAGTTGCGGGGGGAGGCGTGGACAGGCCCAGGTCTACGGGCTCAGAGTGGTGCACCTGCTCGTGGGTCATCGGCAGGAACCAGAGGGGTCGGGCTCCCAGCCCAAGGCCGTACCTGGCGGCTCCCCTCCATCCTCAGGCCGCACCCAGTGCAGGAGCAGGCTCGCCAGTTTCTGCCAGACAGGCACCCGCCGGGCTGCTCTGGAAGCTTCCCCGCCTCTGTCGGAGGGAGTTTCGTGGAGAACCTGGACCGGAAGCCGAGCAGGACACGTATTTTCTGTGGCAGGGGAAGAGGCCCAGCGGCGGTGGCTGCCTGGGTAAGGTGACCTGTGAGTGGGCAGACCTTCCGGCTTCGGGCTGGGCATCTTGCCTCCTCTGAGAAGAAGAGCAAGCCAGCTACCTTCTCAGAAGCTGTAGAACAGGGATGCTGACCCGACCCCACTGGCTGGTTGAAACCACACACGCACAGAGCAGACCCTCCGCAGATGTGCCAGGACACGTGGGCTGTGAGGCCCATGCTGCCATTATAGTCAGATCCAGGCGAGGGTTCAGTTTTCCTTCAGCAAAGCAGGATGCTGGAGGGGACAGTGTGATGCTGAAGAGGCCTCAGCTCCCACAGGAGGCTGCACGTTGCTCACTCGGTCACGGCCTGGGCTTTAGTGGGGAGAGGCCTTCCCCAGGGTCTGGTCATTCGGGGGCTCAGACAGAAGAAGCACTGGCTTTTGCTGACAGTCGGAGAGGGGCGAGCCGCGTGTCCGGGGCCAGAGGGCCCTGAGCTCTTGCTGTCACTGCTTCAGTGCACAGTTTGGTTGCGAGGCGCACTGCTGTGCGTGTGTGTGCACGCGCATTATGATTTGTACCATAAGCTTCTGTCACCAAGGGGCTCACAGTGTGAATTAAAACACACAGAGAAAAGACACGAACACAGACAACTCTAATACAAGGCGAGAGGTGAAAAGCATCCCCAGAAAGATCCAGCGGAAGTGCGAAGGAAACTCAGAAGAGGGGCTGATGTCACACTGGGGAAGGAGCAGAGGGGGGCAGGTCTGGGGAGGCTTGGAGTGCTCTCCTTAAATTCCAGTAGGACTGTGTACGGGACTTGGGGAATGACGTGCCTGGCAGCACGACGGGGAAAGAGCGCAAGCCTAGGGTCAGCGGGATTCGTGTTCAAATCCACGACTAACTGGTGACCCAGACGAGTCACTTAAACCTTTCTACGCTTTAGTTTACAGGGGTGAGCGTGTAATGCATGGAGCAGTGGGACCTTCTCGGTCTGCCTTTCAGGGCTGCCGGGAGGTGGAGATGAATATTTTTGTGAACATGCTGGGCAAACACTGGAATTGCTTTTATTATCAAAGCATTAACGGGGCACCTGGGTGGCTCAGTTGGTTGGGCATCTGACTCTTGGTTTTGGCTCGGTTGTGATCTCAGGGTCGTGAGGTCAAGCCCCATGTTGGGCACCGTGCTCAGTGAGGAGTCTGCTTGGGAATCTCTCCCTCTGCCCCTCCCTGTGTTTCCTCTCTCTTTCTCCCTGAAATAAATGAATAAATAAAAAAAGCATTAATTGATCTAGTGACAAAGCTCCTAGGTAAGAACATAGTAATGACTGAACTTGGATGGGCTAATGAGCTGTTCAGTCCAGAGCAGTCTCTGCCCCAACCTTCCAGGGTCTGAGGGAGGGCATGGTTGATTTTGATATTGTCTATCCCTGGAAGGTTAAGAATATCCCTTAAATACACAGGCTTTTCTAAAAACCCACTATTATCTATCACTATATTTAAATCTATCCATCTACCCATCCATCCATCCACCCACTCACCTATCCATCCATCCATCCATTATCCATCCACCATCCACTCTTCCACACAACCAGCCATCCAATAAACCTTTAATGAGTATATCCATGGCCAGGCACCTTGCTTAGTTCTGGAGATACAGAAAAAAATTAGACCCCTTCTCTGTGCTCGTTGAGTTCACAGTATACTGGGAAAGACAGCCATATAAACCACAAATCATCATTTTTCTTAAACTTATTTTCAGTCAGTTCTACCTTTTGGGAGTAACAATTTCCACAGATCACAGACTATGGGATTTTAAGGTTAATGATCTTAGGCGTTATCTCTTCTGTTTCATTCATTTTACTGATGGGGAAACTGTGGTCATTATTTGTTGTGGAAAATACTACAACTTCCTTTTATTTGCCTCCAAATGACCTCTTCTGGGTTTCAATCTCAGTTTAGTTCAATTAATCTTTATTAAGCATCTATTATGGGCAAGAGCTGCAGATACAGTGCTGGAGAAGACCTCATTCCTGTCCTCAAGAAGGTCACCGTCGAGGGGGGAAAAGGACACCCAAAGAGGTAACAGATATACCGCTTGATAAAGACAGGGACAGAGGTGAGCACAGGGTGTGAAAATATGTATGAAGGGCCCCTAATCTGGATTTGAGGAGCTCAGGAGAGGCTTCCTAGGAGGAGGACCTGTGAGTCATCTCTTTGAGGGCAAAGAAGATTGTGTTAGATGAAGATGCAGGGAAGGGTATGCCAGGCAGAAGGAAGCATAGCTTGCTGAAGGACCTAGATGAAGATGGTGTTGGGTGTAAGGAGGGAGGCGGTGAGGGCTGAGTGGGGAGGACAGTGGGGTAAGTGGCAGCAGGCTGATGTGCAGCTGGAGGCCAAAGGCCATCTCTTCCTCCCTGGGTTTGATGAGCATATCCTCGCTCACGTTCCCTGTGCTCCCTGAGCTTCGAAGCCCCACCACGCTCCCTTGCCTTCAGCTTCATACAGGCACACCTCCATTTATTACTCATTGCTTTATTGCGCTTTATAGATACTGCCTTTTTTTTTTTAATAAATGGAAGGTTTGTGGCAAGCCTGCATCGAGCAAGTCTATCAGTGCCATTTTTCCAACAGTATTTGCTCACTCTGTCTTTGTGTCATATTTTGGTAATTTTTGCAATATTTCAAACTTTTTCATTATCCTATTTGTTATGATCTGTGATCAGTGAATATGACTTGCTGAAAGCTCAGATGATGGTTAGCATTTTTTAGCAATAAAGTATTTTTTTTTTAAAGATTTTACATAATCTCTACCCCCAACGTGGGGCTTGAATTTACAACTCCAAGATCAAGAGTTGCATGCTCCTCTGACTGAGCCAGCCAGGTGCCCCGCAATAAGGTATGTTTTAATTAAGGTAAACATATTGGTTTTTTTAGACATCATGCAATTGCACACTTAATAGACTACACTATAGGGCAAACATAACTTTTATGCGCACTGGGAAACCAAAAAACTTATTTGACTTGCTTTATTCCGATACCGGCTTATTGCAGTGGTCTGGGACCGAGACCACGGCGTCTCTGAGGTGAGCCTGTAGACCAGGCCCAAGGTGTTTGAAGGAAGAGCCCATCCTTCAAGGTGTGGCTCAATACCCACCACTTCCATGAAACCTCTGTTGATTACCTTCTGCCTTCAATGAACTCTATTGCCTGGACCACACTTTGGGATCTCTGTTGTGGTTCTTTATCATCCCATGTGAGTGTAGCTTGCCTCTATGGTGAGACCATAAGCTCCTGACTATGTGAGTCATATGGTAAAGTTTAGTTTAATAAATATCAATAAGACTGAATCCTACTGATATGGATTTCAGGACAGATGGAAAGTACTGGGGGTTGGACAGACCTGGATTTGATTCCAGCTTTGCTGCTAGTTACCAGTTAGTAACTGTAGGTAAGTTTTCAAACTTGCCTAATGCCTCGGTTTGCTCATCTGTAAAATGGTTGATAGCTCCAACTCGAGGACTGTTCTGAAGACATGGTTATAGCTAGGGGCTAGGGGAGTTGCTGGGGCTTTCCAACAAGGAGGGTTTGGACATGCAGCGGTGGAGGGACGAGAAGAGCAGGCCAGGATGGAAGACCTGATGTGGTCAGGCCCTGGGGCTGAGCAGCTCCCAGTGTGGTCTGGTGGGCTGGCCCACTCATACTGACCTGCATCGAGTCCTCCTCCAAACCCCATGAGACAGGGACTCTCAGTTTATAGAGTGGGAAGCTGAAGATTAGAAGGGAGTCATCCTGCCTGTGGTCACGTGGCTGTGGCAGAGAGGGCCCCAGCCTGGGCAGAGGGCGCAGGCCCCACAGCGAGTGGCTCAGAGAGCAGGCTCAGGCTCTGCTCTCCCCACTCCAACAGGGCGGCCACGGGGAGGGCGCGAGATGCTTCGGTGTCCTAGCCGTCGAGCTCCAGCCCATTTCCAGATGAGTCTGCAGTCCAGCTTCGGCTCTGGCCCAGTTTGGCCCTCCCTCCCCATCCAGGCTGTTTCTCACCCCCACCTGTGACAGAGGGCACACTCAGTCCCTGCTTGGATCCAGGTGGCACAGCCCGGAGAGCCAGCGGCAGGAGGCTGGCCCAGAAAGGTCAGCTGAGGCAGGTCACAGCAGTGGGGTGGGCACAGAAATGCCCAGGCCTGGAGTCTGTCCCTGGAAATTGATTTTTTTCACAGCCCAGATGCTGTATCTGGCACTGAGAACCAATACCAACAGCACATTCTGTTACTAACAACATAGTAATGATAATTTATTAGGAAATCATTAAGCCTAAGTATGTGATTTGGAGCCTTGAACCAAACAGGTGCTCTGTTTGGGCATGGGGGAAGGGAAAGCAAGAAGACAGAGGGGAAGGGGAAGGAGGGCAGGGCATGCTGGAGAGTGGGTGGGCTCTGGAGGGCCTGCATGGCCACGGGACAACACGGGAGCCCGCAAGCTTGTGCCTTGTAGGGGCAGTGGGGTGCAGGGGATGACCACGTCGCTGGCAATAATAACAACAATCAGGATTACTGTGTGTAAGTGTAATTACTCAGGTTTCTGGGGTTGTGGCTTAGATTACAAGTAATATTTAGTTCTTAATCCTCAGGGCCAGTAGGGGATTGGAGAGGTGAGCCTGGCATGCATAGGGTCCTCTGGGCCCATTTGTGGGACCTCTGCCCACTTGCTGCTCACCATTCAACAGAGCTGCTTTAGAGACCCCCTGTGTGTGTGTGCCCACAGCTGCCTGTGGGCCGGTGCGTGACACCTAAGCACACGTGTGCCCCTGTGTGGTGTATCCCTGTGTGTGGAGGGCTCTCCTGTTCTGTCCCCTTCCTATTCAGGGAAGCAGCTGGACAGAGGAAATCATTCCTCCTCTTAAAACCCCAGGTGTGCCTGGCAAATCCCACAACGACCCCTTCCTCCCTGATCCCTAAGTCCGCTGCGGTTAGAAGTGGAAATGCATTCAGCTCAGGTCCTGCGTCTTTGGAACTCCCTCTGCACACAGTGGGAGCTTAATAAATACTTGATGATGGCCCTGAGCCCGGGAAGCCACCGCTGTTCCGAACCCTGACTCCCAGAGCGCCCCCGGGCGGAGCAGGTGGGGTGGGTGACCCCCAGCCAGACCCTCTGCTGACTCCATGTCCCGCAGGAGCCCTCCCGCTGGGAAGGCGGTTCTTCCTCACCATCTTTGGAGCAACCTTCCTGGAGCTGAGCGTCATGGCGGGAAGGCATCCTGGGAGAGGGTGTAGGGGCCGGGGCTCCCACCCCCCTGGGTTCAAACCCTAGCGCCCTCAATTACCAGCTGGGCACAGCTGCCAAGGGACTTATCTGGGCCTGTGGGATTTTTTTCCTGTGAAAGGAGAATGATGACATCACGGCTGGGAATGACAAAGGGGCGCCCTGCACACTTACTGCGGCGCTCATCAGTAGGTGAGCTCACGCACCTGGGGTCAGGACGGTGACCCTGAAGTAGCTGCTCGACGTCTCTGAGCATCAGTGCGTGCGCCGGGAACACGAGGCCCGCCTCCCCGGCGCGTGGAGGTCTACCTGAGGAAGACCCCGGCCATTAGTGACCCTGACTCTTGCCGCTGCCCGCCCCCGCGTCAGGGTGCGCGGCTCCCCTCCTCGGCAGGCCCCGCTCCGCCCCCCTCGGCGCCCCGCGTGCGCGCACGTCCCTGTCGCCGTGGCTCGCGGACGCCCGCTGCACCTGTCGCAGGAGGGAGGGCCGGCCCCGCGTGGGAAACTACAGCTCCCAGCGCTCGCTGCGGGGCCTGCGCCCTCTGCCCTCGCTGCGCGGCCCGGGGTGGGGGCCGCGGGCGGCTGGCCCCGCCTCCGGGGAGGGGCCTGCGCGGGGGCGGAGCCTGGAGGCGGTGGAGACCTGCGCCGAGCCAATGAGGGCCGCGGCCACTAAGTGGGCTTGGCTTGCCGTGTAGCGCCGGCCGCAGGAGGGGAGCAAAGCTGTTGAGCCCGCGAGGAGTGAGGCTGAGCCTGGCCGTGCGCGCTCCCAGAGGGCCGGCTCCTGAGACGGAGTTCCTTCTCCGCTGCTTCTGGCTCCGGGCCCCTCCTGCCCAGGGCAATGCATCCTTGAGTGGCGGCGTCTGGACCCCAGGCAGCCCCAGAGGACCGAAGCCAAGGAAAGAAGACTGGGGCCAAGACACCCGCTGGGGGCTTGGATGCCTGGCTTTCTCTGAGGACATCTTTGGAGCGAGGGTGGCTTTGGGGTGGGGGGTTGTGCTGCAGGGAATCCAGCCAGGCCCCAAGATGGACACTTCTGGGCACTTCCATGACTCGGGGGTGGGGGACCTGGATGAAGAGCCCAAGTGTCCCTGTCCATCCTCCGGGGACGAGCCCCAGCCGGCGGCGGCCCCCCAGCAGCCCCCAGGGCCCCTGGTGCCGCCTCAGCCCGCACAGCTCCAGCCGCCGCCGCCGCCGCCGCATCCCTTGTCTCTGCTCGCCCAACTCCAGAGCCAGCCTGTCCAGCCGGGCCTGCTGCACTCCTCTCCCACGACGCTCAGGGGCCTCCCTTCGGCCAACTCCACCGCCGTCCTCCACCCTTCCTCCAGGCAGGGCAGCCAGCTCAATCTCAATGACCACTTGCTTGGCCACTCTCCAAGCTCCACAGCCACAAGTGGGCCTGGTGGAGGCGGCCGGCACCGGCAGGCCAGCCCCCTGGTGCACCGGCGGGACAGCAACCCGTTCACGGAGATCGCCATGAGCTCCTGCAAGTACAGTGGTGGGGTCATGAAGCCCCTCAGCCGGCTCAGTGCCTCCCGGAGGAACCTCATCGAGGCCGAGCCCGAAGGCCAGCCCCTCCAGCTCTTCAGCCCCAGCAACCCCCCAGAGATCATCATCTCCTCCCGGGAGGACAGCCATGCCCACCAGACCCTGCTCCACCACCCCAACGCCACCCACAACCACCAGCATGCTGGCACCACTCCCGGCAGCACCACCTTCCCCAAAGCCAACAAGCGGAAAAACCAGAACATTGGCTATAAGCTGGGACACAGGAGGGCCCTGTTTGAAAAGAGGAAGCGGCTCAGTGACTATGCTCTGATTTTTGGGATGTTTGGAATTGTTGTTATGGTGATAGAGACCGAGCTCTCTTGGGGTTTGTACTCAAAGGTAGGGGCTGCGGTTTCTCTTTATACCTTGAACAAAAGGAATATGTAGGTAGCAACAGAGAGAGAGGAGAGAGAGAGAGAGAGAGATTGATGGAGGGGAGAGGCGGTGGTTGGAGAGGCGTTTGCTCAATTATATGGAGCACTCTAACTTCCCATGGTTTTCTTTCTGAATCCCGGGAGAATTCATTGCTCGCTTTCTTGGGGGGGGGGGCGTCCCCGTAACTGTGTGTTGCAATACTGTGTTTGGGAGGAGGAACGGTTCCCTTCCGAGACATCGTTTTCCTCCTGGTTCACTCGTACCAAAGCGGAGCCCAGCGGCTTAACGCACCAATTAATTACACTCTGCCTTGATGTGCCTGCCAGTTCCTGCGACTTCCCTCCTCTGCTCCCCGCCCTGCTCCACTCCATTTTCCCGAGGATGGAAGAGAAATAAATGTCTGGGTGGGGGGTGGGGATGCCATCCTATCCCTTCTCCCTCTGGCTTCTCCCTCTCTTCCCAAGTTTCTGTTTTCCTCCTCGTCCCTGACAGACTTCGGTGACAAGGCACCGGTGACCCGAGTCCCTTGGGGGCACGGGTGAAAACGGGCGGAGGGACCCCGCGGTCCTTTCCCTCAGGAAGGAGCGCTCAGCATAAAGCTGCCGTCTGTAAACAGCCGCTGACAAAACCGGCTACAGGTGTCCCCAGCAGAGCAGGTGGGCGCCGCCTTGGCCTTAGCCCCCGGGAGCGGGGAGCGAGCGCCTCTCCTTCAGATGGGATGATAGGGCTTCCCCGCGGGCCGAGAGCCCGCACCCCGGGCCCGCCTCTCGGGATCAGTGAGGTGCAGTGTGTGCACACCCGGCCGGGGCTGGCGGCTTGGCTTCAGCCTCGGCTTGGAAATCGCGGCCTCCAGGGGCGTGGGGATGGAGGCAGGTGGGTTTCCGCCAGTGCTCTGCCTGCTGGGGGCCCTCGCGCTGCGGGCCGGAGGGCTGCAGGCCCCGGGCACTCAGTGTCCAAGTGGATTTTTTCCCCCTATCCCCCTCGCCCCCAATTTGTTGTGGGGGGAGAGTGTGTGTGAGTGCGTGTGTGCGTGCTTGCTTGTCCCTTGGATTTCTCTTATTTGTCATTTTGGGCAGGGGGTGGCTGGGAGGGGTTCAGCTGTTGCAGGTTTCAAATGGAGCTTGTTTCAGGCTAGGCACAGCTGCTGTGGGACTGCCACATTCCTTGTTGAAATGCAGCCGCAAAAACCTAGGAGGTGCTGATCGGATTTCCCTCATTCCCAGCCTCCCTCTCCCGCAGGCACAGGCAGACCTGTCAGCCACCTGAGCAGCCAGCCCCAAGACTTCCTTGCACGCGGAGGGCCCCCCAGGGACCTGCTGCTCAGAGGGGGCTGCCCCAGCAGAGGGCAGCCCCTGGAAGCTGCCTGCATCAGAATAGTGCCAGGATTTGAGCCCCTCAGAGGGCAGAAGTGAGCGGGGTTTCCCCGGGAATAGCAGCTCACTTAGTCATCCCTGGAGCGAGCCTCTGAGCCTGCTGCGGCTCTCTCGGGGCCGCCACCCTCGGCACAGCCCTGGCTCCCCCCAGCCCCCCATGGGGACCAGGAGCCCTTGCCGGGGGAGACTGATGAAGGCCCAGGTGCTCAGGGGTGAGGGCAAGGGGCAAGACCAGCACCCCAGCGACCCCCGTGGTCAGAGCTCTTAAGGGAATGGCTCCTTCTGGGGATGCTCCCGGCATGGGGCACCTTGGTCTTAGTGCCATGGGAGCGTTGCTGCTGGCAGGAAAGGGTCTGGGGCAGGTGCCACCCTGAAGGAGTATTCAGGGAAAGGGCCTTACCCGGAGCCAGGGAAAACAGACTCTGGTGTGAAGGAAGGGGAGGCAGGTCCACTGCGCTGGGCCTCAGCCGGTTCTAAGCTGCTGACCCTCATGGCAGTGTGAGGGGCCCTGAGCAGCAAGGTCCTGCTTGCCCCAGCTGGTGAGGTGGCCACCTGTGTGCCCCTGGGACAGTGTGGGTGGTGATCAGCAGGGCTCATGGTAACCTGCTCCCCAGCCTCTCCATCTGCCCCTCTGTGCATTGAGTCATTCTGGGACAAGCATTTTTGGGGTGTCTCCTGGGTCAGGCCCTGTGGACCCAGGATGGGTAAGGCAGCTATCCCTCGCCGGCCCCGGTCACAAACAGGATCATTGTAAAGAATCAGAGTGAAGTTTGAATCCCAGCCCTGCCGCTTCCAGAGCTGTGATCTTGGACCAGCTGTGTATCTTCTGCGAGCCCATCTCCCCAGCTGTCAACGGGGAGAGCGAATCTGATAAGTGTGAGGCTCCAACACGGGGCCTACTATCATTGTTATTAATAGTGGTGATGAGAGCAGAGATGTCTTTTCCCCCCAACTCTGGCTCCAGAATCAGCTGGGCCCTCGACAGGTCGGAGCTAACACTTGTCAATGGCGTGAGAAGTTGCGTCCTGTCGGGGAGAAGTTCTGAGAAGGGGCTGGGTCTTCTGCCTGGAAACGGCCTCTACTCATGGCTCTGTTTCCCCAGCCTGTCTGTCACGGGCTCTACCGTGGCGAGAGGGTTTGGGCTAGGACCGAGGGCAGCGTGGCCGTCCGGCAGGCCCTGGGCTGGGCTGGGCCGGGCAGCAGTGTCTTTAGCTGGAGAACTCTGTGTGTCTGGTTGGCTTTGCTGACCAGTGTGGAGGTCGCCCGGGCCGACTGGGGACCTCTGCACTGAGGGTGGCCCTTCCCACTCAGAGGCCCTTGGGAGGGGGCCACGCGTCCTCCCCAAGCGATGGAAGGCCGTGAGCCTGTGCCGGAGCTGCCGCTTTCCGGGAGCTGTTTCCTTCCTCGGGGCTGCGGACTTCCATCTGTGTCTCTGGCTGATGTCTGTTGCTGGGGAGGAATTTGCCACGTGGGCCTGGCTCCCTTGAGAAGGAACGTGGCCTGCCCTGAGCCTATTCAGAGTTAATGCAGAAGGGGGCCCGGGAGAGGAGATAAGCGGTCCTCGGTCCCCTCCTCATGAGCCACAGGTGACAGCGGGGGAGGGAGATGGGCCGACGCCGGGCCCAGGAACAGGAGGGCCCGGGCCGGGAGGCCGACTGGCAGCGAGGGGCCGGAGATGGCCCTCGTGGACGCCGACGGGTGCAGGGCTGCCCCCCGAACTGGGCAGGGAGTCCAGGTTTAAGAAAAACAGGTGGATTTACCCCAAGGGCTTAGACACCGCGACAGGGCCAGGCCCAGGGATCCTGCTGGGAACTCTGAGGGACTTAGTCTCTGCCGCGTCCGCGCCAGTCAGGATTCAGGCGGCGTGTCTGCGGGGAGTCCTTCTGGGCGTTCGTGCTGTGGTCTTCCTGAGCTGGCTGGAGGCCTTGGACCGCCTGCTGGGCTCTGTCCACTGGGTGGAGGGAGAACCGGGGCCCGCCCCTCTCCTCCCCGAGCTGCGGACTCCCCAGCCCCAGCCTGCCACCTCGCTGTGGCTCGGCCGGCACCTCTGTCCAGCTGACAAGTCCTCGTGGGCCTGTTTCCCAGGGACCTGTGGGGTCAGGCTGTGGGGCCGCCGCAGTGTCCAGTGTCCATTTCCCGGCCTCCCACAGGGGAGGCCGGGAAATGCTGGTACGGCGAGGCAGCTCTCCGTGTCCCCTGTTTGTGCCCAACCTCCAGCTACCCCCGGGCTCACCATCCAGCTGGGTCTCACCTCCTGAGCAGTGCGGACCCCTGCCGTCCCGCAGCTTCCCCTGCAGTGGGGTGCTTCCCACCACCCCCCTGCCTGGCCCTGCTGCCAGGCTCACCCAGGCCGTGGGCGGGGGTCAGGGGGATGGTGCTCCCCTGGCTGCCCTGCCTGACCCCCATGCCTGGCTCCCTCTGTTCCTTCACAACACCTTGAGGGAGGACCCCTGGAAAGGGCAGGCCCCTCTGCATGCCCAGGGCAGCTTGGTCTCCTGGCCATTTAACCCTTCAAAGAAAATGGGGTCCCTTAGGGCCGACGTGTTGTGTGTCTTTGCTGACCTCACAGAGGTCCAGGAGTCCACTCTCAGCCTCCAGCCTGAACGACTGAGTAGGTTAGCGGGTCCCAGGTCTCTGAGCCCCTGCCTTCCCTGGCCACGGAGGGCTTGTGTGCAGAAGGGCAGGGCAGCGGGCGGGCTTGGCTGGGAGAACGGCCCGCACCTCCTGCCAGACCCAGGAGCCCCTCTGGGGTAGGTGGGCGGCTGTCAGGGACATCCTGACCTTTGGGAGGAGATGCCTCTGTGGTCTCAGGAGTGTTGGCATCGCTGAATGGGACAGACCCCTCCAAGGACCCTCCCTGTGTGGCGGCCTGCAGGACAGGGTTGCAGGAGGTGGGAGGGTCTGAGCCCAGGCGTAGGTTTTACTTTGGGGTCATGCTGAGCGTCTTGGCCCAGGGAGGGCAAGAGCAGCTCTGTGGACATGCTCCCACCCAGGGTGGTGGCGACCCTATTTACAACGCTTGTGGCCAGCCCACAAATGAGTCAAACGTTTGTAACCGCAGCAGGGACGACTCAGCAGTGCATGCCTGTCCTTGGCGCATCATCACGCTGTTTATAGCTGTCCGGGCAGAATTCGGGGTGCTTGTGACACCCCTTCCTCCCGGCAGCGTCCCCTGCGGCGGGCACGGTGCTGTTGCTGGGCTTGCATCCGCTGCATGGGCTAACTGGGAAGCTGGGGGCCGCCTCGCACGGCCCTTCCCCAGCTTTCAGGGAGGGACACCGGCCAGTCCAGGGTCCAAAGATCTGCTCTGAAAAACAGAAGGTAAAGAAACATAAAATGAAAAGAAACTGGAGTCACCTCCGTGGAGGGGCGGCGGCCTGGCTGGAGGGGCAGAATCCACACAGAGCGCGGGTTTGTGGGGGCTATTTGTCCAGCACATTTTGGGGGGAGAATGTGTGTGACAGAGCGCGGCTGTGAGGGGCGACTCAATGCAACACCACCTTACTCAGCTCAGTGGCTGCAGACCCGGTTTTCTTTTCTTTCAAAACCCAGAGGGAGAGAGAGAGAAACCAGAAAAGCAGCTATTCCTCTTTAAATAATGAGGGTGGGGGATTCTGAGACCACACTGTTCTCAGGAGCCGTGGGGAGGAAGTTCTGTGCCTTTTCTTCTGCTGAGCAAAGTCCGGAGGAGGCTGATGCGTTCTGAGGTGCCCCAGGCCCACCTCCCCTGCCCCCCAGGAGCTCTGCTGGGGCGGCGAGGCCGTGGGGCGAGGGCTGGTGGGGGCACTGCCTGTGAGCACCCAGGCGGCGTCGGGGGGCCCTCGGGCTCCCGAGAGTCCTGGCCGTGGGTGCGGTCACGGCCCCCTGTCCCCTTGCCGAGCGGACCCCAGCCAGGCTGCAGTGTGAGCTGGAGGGGGCCGTGCTGGGATGAGAACCTGGGCCTTTTCCCTTTTTCCCTCGTCTGCTGCTGGAGAAGCTGCTTGTCATTCGTGGAAGAGGCAGACCAGGGTTGATGGGCTGGAGCCCTGTGACGCCTCCGGATACTGGACTGGGAGGAACTTTACCAGGGGAGGCAGGAAGGTGGGAGACCTGTGTCCTGGGGGCGCCAGCGCGGGGCCCCAGGGTGGCCTGGGTCCAGGGTGAGATTGTGCACAGGCCCAGGGTCTGTGTGGAAGCCCAGGACTGCTCCGGGGCGATGCTGGCCAGGCTGGGATGGGGAAGGTGTGGGGCTTACGGACGAACAGGGGCCCACCCCACCAAGGCCCCCGCACATGGCGGAACTCCCGCCGTCCCTTGGGTGCCTGTCCCTCCCCAGCCCTGGCCGCCAGGCTCAGCACATACAGCACACGCAGTGTTGCCACGCTTGCGTCCTCATGACCCACCGCGGCCCCGGGGTCACTACAACCAGCCACAGGTAGAAACCTGGGCTGCAGAGGGGTGTGTGGTCCGTGTCCAGGGCCCCTCAGGAGAGATGGTTCTAGAGCTGGAGTCCAGGTCTCCAGCGCCTGCTTGTCTCCCTATCCCCAACCCTGCCGTAGACCTCTGCGGGGGATTTGAGTGAGGGAACCTCTACAGGCTTCTTCATCCCTGCTTCTAGAATTTTCTTCTTCATCCCCAGTCCCAGTTTCCTCCTTCCCTGGCATGAGGCTGTGTTTGGCTCTGTTAGCGGCAGTAAGTGTTAAAGAAAGGCCCATCTGCTTCCCCTCTTGCTTCTAACTCACTGTGTGGCCATTGTCAGGGCCCTCGGCCTCTCTGGGCCTCTGTTTCTTTGACTCAAAAATGAGGGCAGGGTTCTCATGCCAACCCCACCCCAACCCCGTTCCAGCGCTTTCTGGTCTGCTGCAAAGACCACAGGCCACAGTCCTCAAGCTCTGTCGTCGGGGGCCAGCGCTGCACCCAGGTGCACGCATCCAGGCCGGCCTCAGCGTCCACTGGTGGCGTTGGGGGCACTGAGGAAGGAGGCAGGCCTTCAGGGTACTGGGGAGGCTCCTTGTGGGCCGTGGCTGGTCCCCCAGGATTAACCAGGCAGAGCGGTGGGGAGGGGGCTGGAGCAGGTCCTGTTGTGAGGCACAGGGTGGGGAGGGAGGACAGGGACGCGCGGGGACGTTCCTGGGGCCAGGTCTCATCCTGGAGTTTCTCTGCAGGGAGCAGGATGCCTGTGCCAAGGACAAGGGCACGGGGGCGACTTAATATTTCGTTGGTATCTACAGTCTTCAGGAGCTCGGCGTCCACACTGAAGACCTGATGCTCTTGTTTCCTAAGACTTGGTAGGATTGGTAGAGCCAAGCTAGCATGGTGGTCAAGGGCTTGGCTCTGGGTTTGAATTCAGACCCCGGTGGCCTATGCTGGTGGGTCTCCAGGGAGTTTCCTGAATTTGGAGCCCGTTTCTCAGACGTCCATAGGGACTTCCAGCCTCCGCCCGTACATGGCGCCTGGCACAGAGTGAGGCACCCGCTGAGCCCTGAAACCTGCCAGCCGTGTTTGATGAGCCCAGTGCTCCGAAGATGCTCCTGCTAACCCACAGCCACCCGGGGGGCGTGGCGGGCGTGGGGGGCGTGGGGGGCGTGGGGGCGTGGCGGGCGTGAGTGAGCACGTCACCCTCCGCTCTACTGGCTGTAGAAAGGGCTCTGGAAGAGGTGAGCGCATGCGGCCTGTGCCCCCCTCTCATCCTTGGGTGACAAGTCACCCGTGTGGTCGTGTTTCTGGATGGGCTGCCCTGGGGGCGTCTGCACAAGCGAGGGGAAGCGGGATGTTCCCTGGAAGGTGGGGCTGTCGCGGTGGCCTGGCCTGGGCTTCTGGAGCCTTCCTGCCTCAGGGGACCCAGTTGTCCTAACCCACAGTCAGCAATCTGTGGCCTGGGCACAGCTAACTGGGTGTGTCCATGCAAACGGGACAGGTGGAGGGAACAAAAATAAGGCCATGGAGTCAGGCCAGAGCCTGAGAGTCCAGGAGGAAGGTCAGGGGGACGCGCGATGACCGTGCAGAACGAGGCGGAGCGCGTGGGACGGCGGGGGGAGGGCCGGCCGGGAAGGCGTCCTGGGATAGAAGCGGGGGACCAAGGATACTGGGGACTTTCTTGAGTGGCTTCAAAGACGACAGGCTTTCGGGAGACTTGGGATAGGGAATGCAGGGCTGTGGGGCTTGTGGACGAGCTTCTTTCTCAGCTCCCGGCTGTGGGCAGCTACCTGTTCCTCCAGGGACGCGCAGAGCCGCCGCCTGGGGGGCATGTGCCAGGGGTCGGGGCCTGCCCTGTGTAGGGGACTTTTTCCCCCCCACGACGGCTGCTTGGCCACAAGGTAACAAGAGTTGTATTCCGAGCAGAACTGTGGCAGCACTAAATGAACAACATGCAAATGATGTGTGAAATAATATGCAAATGGGCATCTGTTAAGTTTGAGTCAGCTCGTTGGGCATTTTTCCTGAGGGACAGGCGTGATGTCAGTGTCAGATGAGCAGGAAAGCTGTGTTAAAGGCCGCTCCTGCAGGGGCTGAGCCCCCTGGGGTCTACCCAAGAGCTCTCAGGCCGCGGGGCCTGCCAGCCGCATCTCTAGGAACTGGGGTTTGCGGTTTAGCTTGAACTTACCGATGGGGAAACCCACAAAGGTGGGTGCCTGCCAGGGGCAGAAGGGAAGGAGCCCCTGGGGAGCGGGGCCGGTCTGGCCCAGCCCCTTCCACTGGGGGGGCCATAAGGCCAGTGACACCAGCTCCCCAAGCCTCACTCTCCCGTTTGTGCGTGGAGGGAGTGGGGTTCAGCAGCCTGGCGAGAACTAAGTGTGCTCGTGGCTCCTGGTGGCTGGGGGACCCCGGGCTGTCAACAAGGGGAGGCCTTCCTAGCGCCTTTGCCTGACTTGGCACCTGCCGGCGTCCGCACGGGGATTTTGCCTAGCTTTTCTCCTTTTTAAGAAGATTCCTGATTTTAACAAATTGGGGCTTAGCCATTTCCTCTCTTTTCTGGCTTCCGCTGGGTCGGATGCTGGCTTGCTCAGCCGGGGCCCGAATGGCTCCCACATGTGGGAGCGTCGGGAGCCACTGACTAGGTCATGTCGCCTTCCTCCAGGATGAGGGCTGGGGCTGAGTGCGTCCCTCTGGGTCGGGCTCAGAGCTGGATAGGGTTGGTGGCCTGAAGGGAGGCCTTCTCTGGGGGAGCTGGGGGCATAGCTGGCCAGGTGTGGAATCATACCTCTAAGCTGGATGCCAAGTTCCGTGGGCCCACCAGGAGTGAGGAAGGCAGGGCGGGGCCATCCTCCTCTTTACAGGACCTCAAGGCCCAGAGAAGTTCTGTGACTTGTTGAAGGCCCTCAGCACTGCAAGTGGTAAGAGTGCAGCCGGAATCCAGGGAGTCAAGGTTTTAGTCCCGCTGAACACCTGCTAGGTGGCCGGCCCTGTTCTGGGTCCAGGACTGCAAAGGTCTGTGCCCTTAAGAACTTGAGTCAGCTACAGGGGTCTCCTCAATGAAATGGGTGGCTCTCTGCTGACTCTCCCTAAAACAGCTCAGGCTTTCAACACAGCCTGGGGTCCAATCCTGACTGTGTATGATTTAGCTGTATGGCCTTGAGCAGTGGCCTCTGTCTGGGAAGTGGGCCCATCATTACTTTTGCCGAGGGTGGAGATGGGGGCTTCAGTGTGGCGTGGGAGGGCATTTGGCACAAGATGCTGGACTGCTGTCCGCCAGCGAGGGGAGGATCCCTCCAGAGGGAGATGACACAGGTGGGGCCAAGAGCCGGTGCAGGGTGAAGGCTGGGCCGTGCGGGTTCCTCCGTGGTGGACAGGGTCGCATACAAGGCTCCTGTCCCCAGCAGCTCGGGAGAACGCGCTACTCTCATAAGAAGGAAACCTCTTCGCCCTCCCTAAAAATGGCTTCAAAGCAACCCTGCATCTCATTCAGGAGTGAAGACAAGGACAGATCGGGAGGAGAAGAAAATGAACATTACTAAGGGTCTTCCATATGCCTCGTCTCACTCGGGGCCCACAACTGTCCCCGTTTGACAGCTGACCCACCTGAGGTTCAGAGAGGTCAGGAAACTTGCCCAGGGCGTCCCAGCCAGGAGAGAGTGGAGCTGATTTGCACCCAGGAGTGTCCTCAATGCCCATGCCCCATGTGGCCACCCCCTGGCCTCAGCCCTTTCAAGCCCAAAAGCTGTTCTTGCTCCTCGAAGGCGTCCACCCCGCCCACCGCACCCCAGTGCTCTGCCCCCCTCGCAGCCCTGCCAGTCTCACCTAGAGCCTCAGTGGGTGACTGCAGCTCGGTGGGGGGAGGGCCGTCAGTTTAGAAGCAGAGGTTTGTTGACCATCCAGGAACCCCGAGATGTTGGCAAGTGGGCTGGGCTCCGGGGCTGCTGTCCCCCAGGGGCTCTGCAGGGGTCAGCCGGGCATGGGGGGCTGTGGTGGTCTTGTCCCCGCTCCGTGGCGTCCTGGCTGCGCGAGCCTGGGGGGAAAATCAGCCTCCGTGAGCCTCGGCCTCCAGCGCCCTGAGTAGGGATGACAGGGTTTCACCCCCACCCTCGTGGGGACATGGTCACACCGTAAAGGGATGTCAGCCCTCGCTGTTGTCACGCGTTTCCTCCCTGTTAACCTGAAGGCCCAAACACAGACGTACCCACCAAAACCCAAAGGATGAGACTGAGCCCCGACCCCGTGCCCCTGACGCGTCCGGGTCGTGAAGCCTGGTGCCTATGGTGGCCCCCTCCCCTCTAGGTCCTGCCCGCATCCACCCCACTCTCCTCTGCGGCCCTCCATCTTTGGTTGTAGCTGCTCGGGAGGCCGGCAGGTGCCAGGTGTCCTGCTTGGCTCTGGGGTCCAACACTGAACGAGGCCTGGGGCTCACGGGCTGGTTGGGGAGGGCGGCCGTGTTGGACAGAAGCAGGTGCACGCGGCCTGGGTCTGACCCCCAGCCTGAGGCTGGGTCTCCCACTCGGCCTGTCCCTCCCCCCGACCCCCTCTCTCCACGTCTGTCATCCACCTGCGGCCACGTCCCAGCCAGCTCTGCTGCTCCCACTGCCCAGGAGAGCCTGGCCTCCGGAGAAACAGCAGATCTGGGTTTGAATCCTGCCTCTGTCACTTACTGCGTGAGTGGCTTGGGGCGAGCTGCTTTTGTGCTTCTCTTCTGTTTCCTTGGGGGTTGATCGTGACCCTGTGTCTGGGCATCGTGGGGTTAAATGGGACGCCACCATGGCAGAGCACATGGCATGGCTTTCGGCCCACGCTGAGCACCAGCAGAGACGTGGCTGCAGAGGAAGGCCCTGTGCTGGTGGGGGTGGGGGAAGCCCGGCTTCTGGCCTCAGTTTTGTTATCTGGAAAATGGGAGAAGTGAGGTTGTGGGTGGCACAGCTCCTTCCGGAGGGAGGCTTGGGCCGGATGGGGCCAGGGAGTGGGCAGGGGATGGCGGGCGAGGTTCAGCCCCGGTGGCGGGAATGAAGGCTGCCAGGGCACTGTGGCTAAGTGGGTTTTGTCACTCTCAGGAAACAGCTGAGAGACAGGCCCTTCTGGCCAGCCTCCTCCCTGCTGCCTCCCCCCCGCGGGCCGGCCCTTGGCACGAGGACTGCTCAGTCCTGAGCTCTCCTAGCAGCGGGGATTTAATTACTCTAATGCATGGAGCCATGGCTTGAGGCCTTCTGGCGGAGGGGAAACAGATTTGTCTTCTCACTGGGAGAATAAAAATCGATGGGAAGGGGAGGAAATGTACCTTCCCCTGCGGTGCTCACGGCGGTGCTGGTGGCTTTCCTGGGGTGGGGAGGGGCCTGTCCGATGCGAGGACCCTGGCCACCACTTTTGCCTTCCGTGGCGTGACCGCGCCCGGCTGCCTCTGTTTCCCCGGTGATCCTAGGAGCAGACCGGCCTACCACACAAGCACCTACTGTGTGCCTGCCACTCCCCTGAGAAATCTCCAGCTGTGCAGGGAGCCCGGGCGGGTGACGTTCACCAGTTTGTTGACTGTCTTATGTGCCACACTGTTCGGGGCACCGCAGGGATCGTGGGAGAAACCGCAGCAGACAGAAGGCCCGGCCTCCAGGAGCGCCGTGCTCGTCGCCAACATGGCCACTGAACTCTGATACGGTCACGCGCTCGGCTGGACGGGGTTAAACGCTGTCAAGAAGAGCAACGCTGGGTGGGAAGGCAGTGGGAGTCGTGGTTCTGACCAGGTGCTGGGGAAGGCCTCCCCGGAGGTGACATCTGCCGGAGGGTCTTCCGGAGGCGAGGGAGGAGGAAGACGGGACGGAAGGCCGGGAGGGGTCGGCGCCCGCCAGCCTGGCGCTGCCCAGGAGCCATGTCAACATGGAAGCGAAGAGACGTGTGAAACTCCTGTTCACGATATTCTCTGTTTAACCCAGTATAGTGAAGATATTACTGTTTCAGCGTGTAATCAATGGAAGGAATTTTTGACAGTTCACGTTCTGTTTTTCATCCCGAGTCTTTGAAAGCCAGGCTGCGCCTCACAACGCCCCGCAGTCGGGCGCTAGGCCTTCGGTGGAAATCCAGGTCTGTATCCGGGTTCGGAGTTTACAGCGAAAGGAGCAGACTCACACGCTGAAGCTATTGCAAGTATATCTAAACGCTTTCGAATAAATGAACGGACTACCAATTTTTAAAAAGACTTAGTTATTTAGAGAGAGAAGGAACTTGAGCAGGGGGAGGGGCAGAGAGACAGAATCCCAAGCAGACTCCCTCTGAGCTTGGAGCCCGAGTCACGACCTGAGCCAAAACCAAGAGTCAGACGCTTAACCAACCGCCACCCATGCCCCCCCAACTGTCAATTTTTAAATGTCAATTATTGGAAATGAAATACATTTAAAAATCCTGTTGTGCTGGCCACGTGGCAGGGCCCAGGGGTCATGTGGCCAGTGTCCACTGGGTTGGACAGTGAGGTCTCAGGGCTGCCAGGGTCCGCGAGGCTGACTCCCCAGCGATGAGGGGCCTGTGGGCGTGTGGGGGGCACCGCAGGCTCTGTGGGGTGAGATGAGGCAGATGGAGGCCTCTGAGTGGAGTCAGGAGGTCTGACTTACATTTTAATAGGACCCCTCTGGCTGCAGAGTTGGGAACAGACAAGGGGGTGGGGGCAAAGGAGCCCCGGTCAGGCGACAGGCCAGGTGAGGGCTGTGGTGCCCGGCGGGCGGGAGCAGGGGGACGGTGAGATGTGGTTGGATCCTTGGAATACTGGGGTGGAAGTCATCCCTGGACTGGATGTGGGGTGTGGTGGTGCTGGGGAGGTGGGGAGAGAAAGGGGCAGTCAGGAGGCTGCCAAGCAAATGCAAGGATGGAGTTTCCACTAACCAGCATGGAGCCTGGGGGAGAAACAGTTTTGGGGGGAAGATGGGATTTGGGGTTGGACTGAGGTTGAGGTGTTGTCAGTGGGTCACACGTGCCCCAGAGATGGTGGGAGGTCAGAGGACAGAGCTTGGGCGCCTGCCCGTGACGGACGGCTCCCCTCCCATTCCAGAGGACAGTCTGTGGCACCTCGGGCCACGTTTAAAAAAAATTCACCTAAGTTCTCTGTGCCTCCAGCACCACCATGCCCACTCCTCGGAGGCCCCTGGAGGTCTTTCTGGGTCAGAGCCACATCTCAAGGCCATGGTTTCCTGCTCTAGCCTGACCCCAGAACAGTTTGATGAATCAAAGGGCCATACATGGTTGAAACTCCACCAGCACGGCTGGGAGGCCTGACTTTATGAGCAGTTACTGAAACAAGACACAACTCTACAGACCAGCACGTCTAATTTTTCAGCATGTCCACTCCTGGGCGTGGGGCAGGAATAAGGAGAGGGCCCAGCAGCTCCTCGGGGCCGGCCAGCCCCATGCTCAGCCGCTGTGTAGCCGAGTGTCCAGGGCTCTGGGGGGCCATGCAGGGAGCTGTCACACCCGGCCCCTCACAGCGGGGAGGGGAGTTGGGAGAGGGGCCGTGAGTGGCTCTTAAGGCCTTCTCCATCGTCTTCTGATGGCCCGGGGGCGAGCGTCTCGGGACCTGCTGACCAAGGTCGCTCTGTTCTGGCAGCCCAGGCCTGCGGGGCACGGGCCTTCCGACCTGGGACCAGATCCGGGCCCTGACCCTTGCTGGCTGGGGGACTTTGGTGACTTGATGTTTGAGTCCATTTGCCCATCTGGTGAAGGGGGTGGTGGCGCCTGGCTTGCAGTTTTGTGCAGCCGTGTTGATGCAGGGCCTCAGCCCAGTGACTAGACGCTTGCAAAGTGCGGCTCTTGGCACCGTGCATTCCCTTCCTCTGTCCCGGGCAGTCCTGTTCTGCCCCGAGGGAGGGGATAGAGCAGAGGAGGCCATCTGCACTGGTACGAGAATGGGGGAGAGAGAACAGTGGGGGAACCCCCCGCCGTGACACCTGGGACCTAACTCTGTGCCTCTAGATCCGGGCTGCTCAACTGGGGCAATTCTGCCGCCCTGGGGGACACTTAGCGATGTCAGCCGAGGTTTTTGGTTATCACAAGTAGGAGAGGGATGTTGCTAGTGGGGCAGGGGCCAGGGGTGCTGGTAAACAGCCTGCAGCACACCAGCGCATTCCCACGACAAAGAGTCACCCGGCCCCAAGTGTCACCGAGGTTGGGAGACCCTGCTTTGGGGGACTCACCCTCACAGGCTCTCGGGGTGAGTGAGAACCGGCCGATGCTTTATCAGATGCAGCGCGACGCCCTAACCCGACTCCCCCACTTGCTCATGGACAGCCCCTTGTCACCACGGGCTCTGGGCCAGGAGTGGGAGGCCCGGGTCAAGACCGGGCTCGGCGGGGCGTTTCCTTGTTCCTAGGGTCTGCGTCTGCCTCCCTGCAGGTCGGGTCTGGTCGTTATCAGGACAGTGGTGTCCCCGCGGCCACTCAGGGCGGCTGCTGACGCCTGAAGGCAGGGGTCACTGGGATTGTTACCCCAGCCCTAAGGGGATTTCTGGGGAGGGGGAGCCCAGGACCCCATCTGCCCCTGCCAGGCCACACGGTGTCCTCCCAGACCTGCTTCATCTGGCCTCTTGTTCGGTGTTTCCTTGAGCAGGTGGAACTAGTCTCCATTTGGGAGAGATGGAATTTGCAGGGAAATGCAGGGCTATTATTTCTGCGCCGTGTGAGTGGGAGACAGAGCTGGGTGAGCGGCAGATTTCCCGGCAGGGGAGAGACAGCTGAGTGCGCCAGCCCGGGCATTGCTAGGATCCTTCTGGGGTGAGTGGGCCAGGACTCCCTGGTGGCCGCCTCAGGAAATCAGGGTTTGCTCTGAGCCCTGGAGACAGACAGGACCCACAGTGGGGGAAGGGTCTCTACCCATGAGCTGAGGCTCTGAGGACACTCTCCTGGGCTGACTTCTGCGGACACCTCTTCTGTGCTGGGCAGTGACCTCGGAATTGTTGGGGGGCCCGGAGGTGGACAGTTCGTGGTCGGCAGTGGTCTGGCTGCCTCCACTCCTGTGGCAGGTGCAGCATCGTGTTGAGGGCACGCCTGTGACTCCTCGTGGCTGGAGGCGTCTCAGAGGAGGCGAGGGGCGTGCTGGGCCGTGAAGGACGGCGAGGCTTTGTGAGGCGAAGGGGAAGAGCATTCCAAGCTGAAGGGACAGTCTGGCCGAGGCCCAGCATTGGACCGTGCCAGGTGTTCTCAGGGAGGGACAGAGGAGAGAGGCTTTCCTGGAAGTGTGGGGAACAAAAGATGGGAAAGGGGCATGCAAGCTGGTCACGGGGCCTTGCCAGGCAGGACAGGGGCTGGCACTTTGGTCCAAGGGCACAGAGTGTGGCGAGAGGCATTTGAGCAACTCGGTGGTGTGGCCACGCCGCAGCAGGGGACGGGTTGTAGGACGGTGGAAACGGGGGGCCAGAAGGTATCGCTGTCATTCAGGAGAAGGGAAGGCAAGACGTGGGGCGGCTCATGTGTGGGCTTGACCTTTCTCCGGCCTGGGGAGCCAGGCTGCGCCTGCGGGTCGAGGCCACGGCTGTGGTCCCATCCCCTCCCTGCTCTGCTCCAAGCCCAGCCCTCTCTTGGAGCAGGGGAGCCGCGAGCCCCCCAGCTGCCTGCCCTGGGCTCAGGGCCCCTCGGGCTGCCAGGCCCTCCGGAGGTGGGGCACGGCCTCTCCTGCCAGTTCGGGAGCCTGGGAGGAGCCGGGGCAGATGAGCGGCCCGTCTCCCCAGAGCTCTGTGTGTGGGAACCGGGGTAACGGGCTTACCCACAGGGTGGCTGTGTGAGCGTGTTGGGTGAGAGCACAGGGGTGCTGCTCTTCGCCCAGCAAATGGCCACCATGTCTCATGGATAAGAGGGGGCAACTGCCCGAGATGGGCAGGTGGGGCCGGATCGTGTTGCCTTTCAGAGACTGAGGTCAGGGAAGCAGTCAGATCCTGAGTTTGCCTTGGATGTGTCGGCTTTGAGGGGCTCGGGGATCCCGGGAGGATGCCCTGCTGGGCCCTTCCGCTAGCATGGTTCACGCGATTGACCCTGACTAGGTACCCCATGAGCCCAGCGTGGTGCCCGGGAGCGGGGTCAGCGTGGCCAGCCCGGCCTCGGCCCAGAGGTTGACTCGGTTCAGGCTCCAGAGGCGCAAGAGCCCTGGGTTTGGGGTCGATGACCTGATGCCCATCAGGATGACCTGGGCAGAAGCCTGGGTTCTCTGAAGGGCAGCGTCTCCCACACAGTAGAGATGCTTGTCAGGCAGATCCGTGAGGTGAGGGGTGTGGGCCCCCCCACGGCGCCGGGCACAGGGGCTCCAGGCAAATGTTTGCGCAGGAATGAAGGGAGGCTGGGGCGGGGGGGCGGGGGGCAGGGGGCGAGGCAACCCCGGGGCACAGGGTGGGCTCTGCCCGATGTTCCCAGGATGGCTTCGACCTCGGTGTCTGCCTCAGTGTACCCATGTGTGTGGGTGGTGGTGAGGACGGGGATGGGTCTGGGGGCCGCTGTGGAGCCCGCCTCACGGCCCCGCGATGGGTCCAGATGGATACGCAGCACCAGGGACGGACAGAGCACTTCATTCCCATGCATCCCTCCTGTTGAAAGTCCGGTAGGCAGCCGGGCAAAGCCGCCCCGAGGGCGGTCTCCGGGGGGCCACCTGTGGCCACAGAGGGCGAGGCGGGGTGCGGAGGGGCTGCGGCCACCTACGGGCAGCGGTCTGCTGGGGGGCAGACACGAGGGGACGTCTGCGGAGAGTGTAGAAAAATAAATACAACTCAGTAAAAGTCAGTCTACCTTTTATTATTTCCCGCGGCAGCCCTTCTAAATAGGTCAGTGATAAAACCCTCCCATGCTGTGGAGAGGTCCCATGCCGAAATAATCTCGTGATATCTGTAATACCGGCAGGGAAACTTCCCAACGAGCGGCAGAGACAGCAGGGGTGATGCCGAGAGTGCGCCTGCAGGACTGTGGTGCCTGGGGGTCTGGGGCCTGGGACCCCGCAGGGAAGAGGGAAGAGGGCAGGGCAGGGGGGAGGCATGCGGGCAGTGGCTGCAGAGGCCTTGCCAGGCCCTTTGGAGGTGGGTGGGAAGAGGGTGTGTCCCACCCCCCTTAGGACTGGCCCTCGGGGTTCCAGAAGGAAAGGCCCCGGCCAGGACGGCTGGTGGGCTCGGCGGCTCTCCAGGCTGCCCCTTGCCCCCCGGGAGGGATGTGGGAGATGGGCTGGGTTCACGGTTCTCCACCTTGCATAAATAACAAGGATGCACAGGAGGATCAAAATGAGCACTTTCAGAGTTTTATTGCCATGATTTAAACGGGGCTGTGGGAGGGCCCACGTGGAAGGATTGTGGAAGGATTGTGGGAGCGTCTCTCTCTAGACTGGAAAGGCTCAGCGGCCCCGGCAAGGGGGGGAGAGTGTCCCCGGGACTGGCTGAGGCCCTGGGCCCCAGGACAGCAAGCTTGGCCTCTTTTCCTGCCTGAGTCTTGGAGGGCTCCCAAAGACAGCAGGTCAGGTCCACTCTGGACCAGACACCTTGGGTCCTGTGTACCTGAAGCAGACGTGTGCTAGTCAAGACGGGCCTCTGAGTACCTGTGTGCTGGGGCCCTGCAGGGAGGATAGAGGAGAGCTCGGGGACCTGGGGGGTGCAGTCCCTCTTCGGGATCTGCTCCCCAGGGCAGGTGCATCTGGTTCCATTTGGGGCCCATTTGGAACCAGGGGGTGGGCTCTGAGGCTCTCGGGGCTGAGTGGCCAGGCGATGCTGAGCCCTTAGGTCCGTCCCCGAAGCTCATGGCATGTGGCCATGCTGGTGGGGTGGGGAGGAGTGGGCAGGGCGGGCTGCAGGAATAGCCAACAGGGCTTCCCCAGGGGTCATGTCCACCGAACAATGGTACTAACTCCTGGAAGGGCGGCGTTGAGAAGGGTTCTGAGGTGCAGTCTGAGCCTGATGGGGAGAGTGCTGTGATTGATTTGTGATGTCGTCCTGGGCAAGGAGGGCTGGAGGACGGGCAGGCTGTCTGCCCCCCGGCCCGCCCCCCGGCTGGTGCCGTGGGAAGGGTGCGCGGGCCCGTGTTTGCTCCTCGGCGAGCAGCTGCTGCCTGTCTGGGCCCCAGTTTCCTGATCTCTAGAATGAGGGTAAGGATGTCGCCCTTGCAACATGACAGGTGTCTCACGGGGACCAAGGGAGCTGCTGCAGTGGGAGCACCTCGCAAAGTATAAGGAAGTGGTATGAGTGCAGGCCGGGGAACTTCTCGTGGCTCGGTCACCCAGGGACCCGAGACGCCCTGAGAACAGTCCCGTCTGCGGCCTCTGCCTTCTCTGTCCCCCTGGGCACCCGACTGCGCTCTGGTCAAATGAGAGGTGTGCCTGGGACCAGGCCCTTCCCTCCGTGGCCGAGGTGTCCCATGACCCAGGGGAGGTCTCGAGGGTCCCGTCCCCCCCCGACTTAACATTCTGGGACTCTGTGCTGAATGGGGAAAGGACAGGAGATCTCTCCTCTTGAGTCTTACTCTCCATTAAAGTTAGCAAAATTGCTTTATAAAGTCCAGAAGCCTGACAAGAGCACGTTGGTTTAATATCACGTGAATTACGCACATCTGTGCGTCCCTTGATTTTCATCCTGGGGGGCCTGGAGGGGCTTAGGGAGGGGGCGCCCCCGGGCCAGCCCCTGCACCCTCCCCTGCTGGCCTGCTGTCCGTCCCCCTGCCCATGGCCTGGTGCTGGCCCCCCAGCCGCCCCTCCTGCCCAGACAGCTTTCCCGGAATGTTGCCTTTCCTCCGGCACCGGAGGAAGTGCGGGCGAGAGAGCCCCTCGCTGAGTCCCTCGCTGCCCTCTGGGCCGCATTCTGCATGTCCCTCCCTGCCTCCCTGGGCCCTGGCCCATCTCTGGGCTTCAGACTTGCTAAGGGCTGAGGTGGGGAGGACTGCACGTGAGGTCTGACGCCTGGAGGGTGGGGGCAGCTTCTTGTTCTGGGCGTGGAGGCTGCAGGGACGAGCCCAGCCTGGGAGTGGGCATCCAGCTGCGGTCAAGGCTGAGCGGCCCATCCAGGCTGCACACGGGCTGGTGTCCAGCTCAGTCCCTCACACCGAGAGGGTGCTGCGCCCACAGGGCAGGGCGCATGCTGGGCGAGCAGACCGTGGGGACGGAACGGAACTCATGGCTGTCGTTTACTGATTCCCCTGCCCCCCGCAGTGGCAGGCCCTGCGCTGAGCGCTCCGCACACGCATCTCACTGTTCACGGCACTCGGGGAAGCCAGTGCTGGACGCCCACTGTATAGACCGGTGAGCGCAGGCCTGGTCCCCGGCCGGCGAGTGACCGGGTGCCCTGGTGACCGGGTGACCGGGCGGGGTGACCTCCTGACCCGGACACTTTGTTGCTGACACAGACCCAGAGCCTTCCCTTGAAGGTCTTGGGCAACAGCGGTGAGAGCAGATGGTGGGCGTGGGGCGGCGTGAAGTGTGCAAGGAGGGAGGTGTGCCCAGAACAGAGTCCCACGGGGAATTAATTTTGGGAGGGCCAGGAAGGCTCACAGAGGGGTGGCCCTGAACGGCCCCCGTGGGACCCAGATGCCGTGTGGTGCCTGGAAGAAGCCAGCACAAGCTGCAGATCAGCAGGTTGGGGCAGGGAGTGGGGGCCTCCAGATGTCAGCTCCATCCTGCCCTGCTCCGGGGGTGGTACTGGGTGGGGTGGACCCCAGGACTGTGACCCCGGTCCTGCTCCAGTGGTCGTGGTTGGGGCGGGCAGGAGGAGCAGGCGTGTGAGCCCAGGGGCTCGTCTGCTCGTCTGCAGAACAAGAAGCTCCCCCTCCTCGGCTCCTCCCCAGCCTGGCCAGGCCCCCCTGAGGCTGGGGGTCTGTGGGTGCCCCAACTGTGTGTGGCCTCTGCCTGCAGGGGCCGCAGTGTTCCTATGCCCACACCTGCTCAGACCCTAGAGTAGGGGATCTGAGGTTCAGAGAGGGGGAGTGATTGGCCCCAAGGCACACAGCCTGTGAGGAAGCAGACCAACTGTGGGTTTTGGTCTCAGCCCTCCCAGGGCCCTCCTCCACCTGCCCCTTCCCTGGCCGGCCTTCTCTGCACCACCTGCCACGCGGACTCAGTCACACACGTGCACCCTTGAGTGTTTTCCTCACACCTCACCGTGCTCTTGGGGTCCTCTCAGGCCAGGGCTCTGTTCTGGAGAGAACTGAAATGGGGTTCTTGGAGGAGAAAAGGGCAGACCCAGTGCTGCCCGCAGGGTCCTTGTCCTGGGGGTGCTTGGGGGGCGGGGGGTGGGGGCCGAGTGGGAGAACAGTGGTAAATCAGAAAGACTTTCTGCAGAAGTTTGGAGTTTGGGGGGCTCCAAGTTGGACTCGCAGAGGTGTGGGCCGAATGCTGACCCCATGGCCCATATGCCGTGTGACTTTAGGCAAGTTCTTAGCTGCTCTGAGGATCTATTTCCTTATTAATTAAGGGTACAATAGCACGTACCTTGGTGGTTCCCAAACTTTGCTCCATTTTGGAATCACTGGGGATCTCTAAACTGCGCGTGCCTAGCTTCCAGCCCCGCCCTCCTGATGGTATTGGCCCAGGTGCAACCTGGGAAACTCCCCAGGGGCCACTAATGATCAGCAAAGTCTGGAGCGGCCATCCCGGGTCTGTGGGGTCAGAGGAGGTAATGCAGACCCTGGGGAGGACCCAGTAGGTGGAGGGGGTTACTTTGTTATTCTCTCCCCCACCCCGCCGCTCCACTAGTGTGGGGTCTGGAGGGAGAGGATGAGGCCTGACCCTGACGTGGCTGTCCGTGGCCTATCTTCACTCGAAAAGTCCCTCCTTAACCCTGGGGTCACTTAGCTGGGATGCCCCTGCGAGTCTCCTCCTGGTGGCTTTAGGGACGGGAGCGCTGGACCCCACAAGGCCTCCGGGAGGCAAAAGCCCAAGGTGCTGGCCTGCAGTATGCCCGGCCTGGATGTGGTGGCCCAATCTTGGGGCTCCGGGCAGGGTGTCAGTGGGGGAGGGGCATGGGAGGAGGCGTGAGGGACCCCAGACCCCACAGCTCTCCAGGAGAGGTTGTGCATCTGCTGGGCTGAGCTGAAGGAGGGGGGTTCTGCCGCCGGCCTGGGGCGTCTTTCGCCCTCAGGCGACTGCTCGCTCTTTCTCCTTTGAGTGACGGAGACTGAATTTAGCAGATGGGGGCCACGAGGGGAAGCGAGAAGGGGGTCCTTGGTCCTGTACCCAGCTCCCCGCTCCCGGGAGGGGGACTGCGTAGCATTTTGTGAGCCACAGACCACTTTTCCACTTTCTCCTCCGACCACAAATCCTACCCTGGCAAATGCCTTTGATTTCTGTTGCTTTGCACCATCCCCAAAACACAGTGAATCTTTTAATAGCACAAGCCCTTTGGATCTCTAACCAATCGGTCACCAAATCCTACCCCTAGTGTACTCAGAATAGATGCTTTTAATAAAATATATTACCTTTAAGCCAGTGTAAACCTGTGGAATTTGTACATTTCTTTTAGAGCATCTCTACAAATTTTACAGTATTGAAATCACCACCCCGTGACCTTTTGGGAAATACTAGATAAATTACAAGAGACAAATAGATAAACCAAACAGGGAAGTCCAGTTTCTAGCGCTGTTCCTGCCCGATGCTCAGGCTGGGTCTAGAAACCCCGGACTCCCTGAGCGCCCCCCCAGCCTCCAGGCAGAAGCAGGTGTCCATTCTGGGTGTGGCCCCCTGAGCCGTGTCCTGTCTGTTCACCTCTGCGCTCCATCAGTCAAAGCTAGTCCCCTGGTGGCCAGGGCCCCGGAAATGCTCTTGGGCGGCCAGGACTGCTTTGGAAAGACCCAGATGCTCTGCTGTGGGTCTGCCCCAGGCACATGGTGCGGACCCCTCGGCCCTGGCAGATGACAGCTGAGCCTGACTGAGCCCAGTGGCCCTCGTGTGGGGGTTCTTGGGGTCTGGGCCAGCCCTTGGTCGCCCGCGTGTGGCCCGCCCACTTTGTGTGCATCTCCTCCACCCGCAGGTCAGGTCCTGGGCCCTCCTGCCCCTTGGGCACCTTCCTCCCTACCAGTTGGTGATGGTCGGGGGATGCCCAGCAGGTATACTCTCCTATTCATACTTCGAGTGGGGAAAACGAATTTCGAAGGGGAATGGTCCATCCAACCATGTCTCTGCGAGCCCCGAGGGGCCTTCCAGGGACTCCCGGCTCCTCCCGTTGTGGGAGCTGCTCCTCTTGCAGTCGGACGCGGAGACACCACAAGATGACAGACAGCTGGTTCCTGTGCTCCCAGGGCTCACAGCCAGGTGGACAGATGCTCTCCCCGGGACCTGCCATTCTGCTCCTGCTCCCAGTGGAGGAAGCAGAGAGGAGGGGCCGCTTGGGGACGGGGGCTGCTGGGAGTCGCAGGCCCACAGCGGGGTCTCGGAGGCCATCTGGGGAACGTGTCGGGCCAGGAGGGGAGGGTCTGTGGTGTGGGTGAGGCCGGGGAGGTGAGCAGGACTCCAATCATGCAGGTACCTTGCTCAGGGGATCCAACTTGATCCTGCAGGCCCTGGAGATGCGAGGGATTTAGGTGGACGGGAGGCAGTTTGTGTTCAGGAGTGCAGGGGTGGGGGTCTCTGGAGCTAGCGTCCAGGTGTGGACCCAGCAGCTGGGTGACTTCGGCCCAGTCCTGGCGTGTGAGACGAGCAGACTCCGGAGCTGACGTCCACCTCTGGCCACCTGACCCATGTCTCCTCGCTGTCCCCTGCACGCACAGCTGGTGGCAGCTGGAGGGAGCAGGGTGAGTTCCCAGGAAGAATGTGCCCTCCTGACCCTGTGGCTCACATGCCTGGCTGTTTCCATCCTGCAGGAACGCCCACCTGGCTCCCCACAGCCCAGGGCCCAGCTGGGTTTCTTCAATGAGACCATTCGTTCTGCTGGGCCTCCCGGCCCCTGGCCCTAGGCGACACCAGCAGCTGATTTGGGGTGGCTGCCTGGAAGCTGGGGACACAGTGGGGCCACGTCAGTGCGTTTGGACGGTGTGGTCCTGCTTCCCTGTGCTCGGGTGCGTGTCGCCGTCTGCGCTGGGGGCTCAGGGGCCCCATGTCCGCTCCCAGCACCTTGCCGGCGGCGTTGAGAAGGCTGTGGATGGAAGGACAGGCTCTCCTCCAGGAGCATCATTTCTTCCGTGGTCTTGGCACCAGGTCCCAGAGCTTCTCAGGGCGAGGAGCCCGGGTGGGGGCTGCCTGGGATTCCTGTTTTCCTACTCTGTGCTCACAGCTGTTATGTTTAAAGGCTTAAACAATGTATCCTAAGCAAGTAAGTATATTTAGTCCGTGGGATGAGGAAAGTGATGGTGGTTCTGGCAGCCCCCGTTCCCCGACCAGTCCCACATGCACGGCCTGGACCGCCGGACCTGTAACGGGGTCGTTTGCCTTGCTCCTCCCTCCTGTCATTCATTCGTTCATCAAGTACTTATTGAGTACCAGGTCACAGGGACAGAGAGATAGGATCCGGACCCTGCACAGAACAGCCTGGAGTCTGGGGTGATCACCCATGGGAGCCCAGGGGCTGCGGGGTCTCAGGGGGCCCAGCACAGAGTGTGGTTCTGACCTAGAACTGCAAGCTGACAATCGCCAACCTTGTTCTTGGGAAACAGGGACATAGCTGTGGGGCAGGGTGGAGGGGAGGCAGCATGCTCCCCGGCTTACAGTGACAGCCAGCGAGGACCCCTCACAGGGACAGGCCCCGTGGTGCCTCAGCTCCGCCCTGGCAAGCTGGGCCAAGGACTGCTCACATCCCTTGGTGCCTCAGTTTCCCCCTGTAAACTGAGGCCCTGGGCTGGAGGAGGATCTCGGCGATCTGCTCTGAACCCACGTTCTGTGTCCGGCACAGGATGCAGTTGATCTGGGGCTGGAGCTCCTCAAGAGGAAGGTGTCCCCATCGCAATGCCGAGAGATGCCCGGAGGGGGCTGTGGGAGTCCTGCCGTCTCCTCACCAGCAACAGGTGCCTGCCGGGCTCTCCCAGCTCAGCCCCGAACGAAGGGGCTCTGGGTCTCCACGTTTGTGTATTTTTCTGGTGTGGACATACTCTTCTTGGAGCTTCTGTCTTTGCTTTTCCTTTCTGTCAGTAGGAAAGCCTCCCGGTCCAGGACAACTCTGCAGGGAAGCCTGCATGGACTGACTCCCCGGCAGGCCTGGCTCCCCGTGCCCTCAGAGGCTGTCTCATCGGCCTGGGTGGAGCTGTCCGGCCACTGAAACCCGAGCGGCACATTCCCAAGGGCTCCCAGGCAGGTCCCACTCATGGGTCTGTAAAGAAAACAGTGTTTTGGCAACACAGCGTTAGAAGATTTGGGGTCCCAAGCCATGTGACCCTGGGTAATTGTGCAAATACCCCACGTCTCAGTTTTCCCATCTGTGAGATGGGAATGGCTCTCCCTAACTCCCAGAAGTCAAATAGAAAACCAGGCCCCGAAATGCTTTGTAAACAGGAAAACCCCTCGCTGGTATCCAGGACACAATGATCCAGTAGCAAATATGTTCTGATGTTCGGCTCTCCCCATCACCGCGGCCTCCGCTGTGCGGTGAGGGAAGACAGGCTAGGCGCGTGATTGTCCAGGATAGATGGAATAACCAGAAAGGAGCCCCGGAGGGCTGCATGAGCAGGAGCCCTGGAGGGCCGCCATGAGCAGGAGCCACGGAGGGCTGCCATGAGCAGGAGCCACGGAGGGCCGCCATGAGCAAGGAGCCACGGAGGGCCGCCATGAGCAAGGAGCCATGGAGGGCCACCATGAGCAAGGGCCCCAGAGGGCCGCCATGAGCAAGGGCCCCGGAGGGCCGTCATGAGCAAGGGCCCCGGAGGGCCGCCATGAGCAGGAGCCCTGGAGGGCTGCCATGAGCAGGAGCCACGGAGGGCCGTCATGAGCAAGGGCCCCGGAGGGCCGCCATGAGCAGGAGCCACGGAGGGCCGCCATGAATGCAGGCACTGCCGCACTGTGTCCACTAATGAGGCTTGAGCTAGAAAATGGTGCCTGTCCGTGAGCCTGGGGGCAGGGACCGTGGCCGAGGGCCTGTTAACGGCAGCCCGGAATCCTGCCGTCCCACTGCTCGTGGCGGGTGTGGAAGCCGGGAGGTAGCGGCAGCCGAGCCCTCAGGCCTCCCAGACCCGACAGCAGCAGATGCTCCACGTGTGGGGTGATGGTTTGAGTCTCCGTCCAGATGGGGAGACTTCGGGGAGTAGCACGTTCGTGTTAATAATCACGCCAGGCAGCAGGCATAAACCGGACCCCGTGGGCTGCTGGGGGCCTGGCCACCCCGTGCACAGACCCCTGGTGTTCACCACCTGCTCTTTCTCACAAGACCTCAGAAGGAAGAAAGGACTCTTCCTCTGTGTTGGTGGATGTTGGAGGCAGGGCTGGAGCAGACCGGTCCCGCTGTGGGCTTCGGCCTGGCTTCCCCGGGGCCGGCCCCGTGCGGAGGCGGCCGGCTGGCTGGGGTCAGGGGCTTGGTGACCAGCAGCTGTGGCTTCAGGTGAGCGGCAGCCAAGGGGTCACACGCATGGGGAGCGCCGGCCTCCGCGCCCGAGCTGGGAATCAGAAGGCTCCTCCACTCACCTTGGGCTCTGTGCCTCAGTTTCCTTATTTGTCAAGTGGGGACAACAGTTCCTTGTGAGGATTGAGTGAGATCCTATGTGAAAATGGGTAGACTCCGGGTCTGACCGGTCACAGGTCTCAGGAAATCCTTGTGGAGTTTGCCCCTGCAGGCAGTCCCCAGAATAGCGTCCTGTAGGGAACCATGGGGTCCTGCCTGGGAGCAGCTCTGGTGTGAGCCCACTCCGGTGGGTGAGCTCCTGCCGTCATGTCGGGGCCAGTCAGGTTCTTGCAGGAAGGAAGCAGATAAAGTAAATGCCCGGAGGAACCGAGGTTCGTGGCTCCCCTGCGTGTGGACAGTGTCCTGCACGCACTGTGTGAGGCGGGGCCGCATCCCAGGGACCCTCAGGCCGCGTGAGCCTTGAAGCTCGGCCAGACAGGCAGCCCGGTCAGCCTCTTCTGGGCCCGCGGAGGAGCTTGCTCACACACGGGCAGGGACGTGGCTCGTGGGGTGCCCACTGATGGAACGGACTTGGCACCTCCAAGCCAAAGGTGGGCCACAGTTTGGTGCCGTCGGCGGGGGGCGGGGGTCGCCAGGAAAGCGCCATGCGGCCTGGTCACAGCCTGAGCGGGGTCTGCATCACTTCCCTCAGCATCGTCCGCGCTTGCAGACAGTCGGGGCCTGTGCCAACGGCTAGGAGGCCCCGCGCTGGGTTCTGCACGGCCGTCCTGTGCCAGAGTGCCCATTGCTCCATGCCAACTGGCTCTTTTCCCAGACCATTTCCCTTTGTTTATGTTTCAGCTCTTATATTTTTAAGCAAAAACAAGATGGAGACCTACAGTAGGTCGGGGCTGTTTCCCCCAATTTGCCCCGAATGAGCCGTGGAAGAAATGCCCATCCCTCGGACCCGGTGGAGCACCTTGGAGGGATGGCAGGGGGGTCAGCCGGGGCCCCGCTGACGGGCAGCTGGGATGGGGACGGGGGAAACAGGGCAAGATTAGCGCAATATTAGCGCTTTCCGCTGCTGGCGTGTGGCCTGGAGCAGGACAGGGCCAGAGCCCCTCTCTGGGCCTCATTTCTTTCCCGGGAGAGAGGGGGTAGTGGGGCTAGGTGACCTAGAAGGCCCCTTGCAGCTAAGTCTGTGCACCCGGGGCGGGATGCCGCCGTGGGAGGGAGGGAGGTGGCGCCATCCTCGGGGAGTCCTCGGGGAGGGAGGGAGGTGGTGCCTCCCCGTGCGCACGGGGAGGGCGCACAGGGCTTTTCGTTACCTGGGTTACCTGGGAAGCTCGGGTCAGCCTTCAGACACACCTGTGGAGCTGGCCCCGCCCTTGTTTTCTCACCATGTGCGATTCCTGGGCGTCTTAAGATTTTCAGTTGGCCCAAACATTGCCAGGCTCAGGGATGACTTTGCCCGTGGGGGGATGGAAATGGGCTTGCCCCAGCACCAGGCTGGGAGTGGGCAGAGAGTCCGGCTGTGGAGTCCTCTGATGAGGCCGGAAGCACCGAGGCCCTAGTGTTGCTTCTGCCCCAGCACCAGAAGCAGGGCTGCGGGCAAAAGAGGGGAGAGAACGGGAGGGAGAGGGGGTGAGGCGCTGGGGGTGGTCTGCAGGCCCCACTTGGCATCTTCGAGACGAGCACGTGCTTCTCTCCCTCTCCGGAGATTCGAAGCAATGCTTTTATTTCAAGTCACATGCGTCCGAGGGCCAACTTACCAGTTCATGCCAATGGGCTGACCCGCAGCTCCTGGGGCAGGTGGGAGGGGCCGGGCCCGGCCCAGGCTTGTTCGGTTCTAGCCCAGAACCCAATGTGCGCACACAGCCTCCTGCCGAGCAAAGTGATTTCCTGCTGTTTTATTGGTTTGGGGGCCAGATAGGCTTTAATAAGAGCACATAAAACTACTTCAAAGCCAGCCATCCAGAAAGCATGGTTATTTGTTTCAAACATTCTAGAATACTTAAGAAGGTGGGGGCTTCTGCCAGCTGGAAGAAATGTGGGGGCACAGTCCTGGTGAGGGGAGCAGTGCTGTCTGTTCATGGTGATGGGAAACCGCGCGGTCTTTTCCAGGCTCGGCCATGCCCGGGCGCGAAGAAAGGTTGCGTGGTTCCGTGACTTGGGACCCTGAGGCTGCCAAGACGGACGCTCACAGGCGCCTCTCCCGGGACGCAGGTGTGGGTCAGCACCTGCCAAAGAGATGCATGGTGGCAGGTGTGTGCCTGTCAGGGTGGGAGAAGGCTGCCAAGGCTCTGGCAGCACGGGAATGAGGCCGGTGCCCACAGGCCAAGGGCACGCACCTTCCACAGGTGGGGGGAGGCAAGGTCATCCGGAGCAGAGTGTTTATTGGAGAAGGAGACAGAGTGGCCAGGGGAAAAATCGGGAGGTGATGTCCAGGACAGGGATCTGGCTTATGGAGAATGCATAAATTCGGGGTTGTTTTCATAAACAGGGAAGAGAGTGTGGGCGGGGACGCCCCAGCACCCAGGTTCTAAGCTTTGTTTCGACCCGGGCTGGTATTGGGCAGGGGCTGAGCCAGCCTCCCTGGGCCTCCGTGTCCTCACACAGAGCGAAGCATGTGCGGCTAGCTGATCTGTAAGGATGCCTCTGGGCGTGTACCTTGGGGAGGGTCTCACCAATCGAGGACTCTGGCGCCGGCGTCTCTGATGCCACAATCAGAGTGAGGCTCACAGACGCATTCGTTTGTTTAGCTTTACTGGGTACAGAGCACCCAAGAAAGCAGAATCCAGGTCTTTGAGAAAGTCAGAGCCTTCCAAAGTAGTGATGGGCGGCCTTCATAGGAAGTGAGTTCCCCGTCCCTGGAGGTAATCAAGCAGAGTGAATGACCACATGCCAGGACTCTCACAGAGAGTCATGTGTTTTTTAACTAGATGGCTTTTGAGTTTCCTTTTCACTCTAAGATTCTGGGGCTCCACACACTTACGTGTGTGTGATTGCCTGTTTGGTAGTGTCTCCTGAAGGCGGGGTGGTGGCCTCAGCTTTCTGGAATTTTCTTGTGCCCCTGGAGCAGCAGGTCCCATCACTGGCCTGCACATTAGAATCACTGAAGTATTGAAATGTCAGTGCCCAGGCCTCCCCTGCAGAGATCCTGAGTTAATTGTTCTGGAGTGGGGCCAAGGTCCTCGGTTCTAGGATGGCTGGGCTGGTGGTGCCTGGCGGGCTTCCCTCGGCCCCCGCACTGCCCGACAGGGCTGGGAGGTAAAGGCCCGGGTCTCACTCTGCCTTGGTGTAGAGCTCAAGTCGGAGGCCCTGGACTGACCCTTCCGCACCTGCTCCCCAGCAAACGTTTGTAAAGCGCTTCCTTTATGTCTGGAAGAGCCATCGGTGGGCCAGCGTTCGGCGGCCTGAGGAGCGGCCAACACCAACGTGCCTTTGGAAGGACCTCCTCGAGCACAGCGGTACCTGCACGTGGCAGGCGGGTGATGAAACATTTGATTGAATCGCACAGAATCTTTGCCTGTGTTGTAAGCGGGGCAGGAAAGTATATCATAAGCGAGCGTGCAGTGGAGAAGGCCGGCTCTGCTCTGCTCAGACCTCGCAGAGGAAACCGTCTCCCTAATTGGAACTATGTTTGTGGCCTTGGGGCGTCAAGCAGAGGAGAGCCGGGGCCTGGGAGGGTGTCATTTCCTCCTAATTGGTGTCCTGGCCGTGGTGCGGGCTTCACTAAGCGTCACATGGTCCCTCTGCTCAGACCCGAATGTCCTTGTTATTAACTGCCTGGCGCCCCCAGACATCAGGCTCCATCTCCTTCTGGGAATGACCAAGTGGAAGCCACAGAGAAATGCCCCGAGCCAACCTGACTTGATGGGTTTTATTTTGGGACGGCCGGTTCCCTCACTCCGCACGTTCCTGCCTGCCCTCCCCACACCGGGCCCAGCCCTGGTTGCGCTTGCCGGGAGGAGGCAGACCCCAGCCCCGACCTGAGGCTGCTCCTGCTCTGTCTGTCGTGCCAGAAGGTGCCGGGGGCTCAGTGGTGACATGACGGGAGGCTTGTCAGGCGGCAGGCTGGGCCTGGACGGTCCATGGGACCGAGGCTCCGGCTCCCCGGGGGCCCCCGCCTCCTCCTTGCTCAGGGGCAGTGGGCACGTGAGTGAGCGTCCCCGGGCCCGGGAGGCTGCTCAGAGGGTCGGAGCAGTGGCTGCCGCGCTGGGCCGTGTCATGCACACTCTGCACCTCTAGCTCCTGAGTCTGCAAAGTCAGGACGGAAGTGTCCACCTGCTTCACGTCTCAAAAATGCGCCACCTTCATTCAAATAGCCCATGTTCAGCTAGTCTTTATTGACCTACTATGTGCCTGACAGCACCCTACACACAGCGCTGTGGAGGGGCAACCCCTGCCCTTCTGGGGCGTCCACCCCAGCGCTCAGGCCAGCACACATCAGTGGGCAAATCAGGCCCCCGTGGCAGTGGGAGCCGGCCACCCCAGTGGAGGTGTGGACGGCGGCGTGGGCGGGTCTGCTCACGAAGGGCGTGGGGCCCAGGCAGGCTGTGGGCGCTCGGTGTGGAGGCCACCCTGCATGGCATCCAGGCCGGGAACAGAGCTCCCAGCTCAGGTGTGGCATCACCCAAGGACTGAGGCCAGGGCGAGAAGCTGTCTTCCCGCGGGCACAGGTCCGGGCCCTGCTCCTGGCCCCCATCAGCTGGCTCACGGTGTCCCTGCCAGCATCTGGGCCAGAGGGGAGGGTGGCCGGCTTAGCCTCAGCTCTGTGCTCCCCGAGAATATGCCTCAGGCACCCCAGCCGGCTCAGCAGCTTCTCTGGGGAGAAGGTGCTGTCTGCACTCCTCACATTCAGGACATAGGGTCAGGGGCACCTCCTCTGGCCCTCGTAATGCCCTGGTCGCTGAAAGGGCCACCTGTAGGTCTCTTCTCTCCACCTGGGCTTCTTGCCCATTTCTGACTATCCCAGCCTGGCTTCTCCAGGCCCTGCCCACCTGCCCTGAGGGTACCAGAGGGGGGGTGGGCCTGAGCTGAGGCAGGAGCCCCCGGTGAAGGACAGGGAGAGTGGGCAGGAAGAGAGGTCCTGAGGAGGGGTGGGAGAGCCGAGGGAGCAGGCAGGGGCGTGGCGCAGCTGCGGAGAGCGGCACCCGGCTCGCTGGCTTCCCGCATGGCCCAGGCCTGGTTCTGACGTGTGCAGTGTTCATGAGCAGGAGTGAGTAATTAGGACAACGATTCCAGAGACAGAGGATTAAGCTGATACTGAATATCAGTCAAGATTGGAGCCTTTCCATGAAATTGAAGGAAAAGTTGACCTTACCAGACAGAAAACATTTCTAAAACTATGATTTTCCAGATCGAATGCACAGCATGCAGATCTTAATCCAGCACAGACTTTAGATGACATGGTCTCTTCCCCCTCAGGGGTCCGGGCCAGTGACAGAAACCACGAACGGACCACAGACGTGAGAACAGGCGCACGCACACTTGGGGGGCATCAGCTCGGCTGGGAAGCACCTGCACACTCCACCTTGGTTAAGCTCATGTTCGTGCCTGCGGGACGCTGTTTTTCTGTTATCTTCAGAGGTCCCTAGCAGTCAAACATTTAGGACTTGAGCGTGTCTGGGAAGATCTACCGTACTCATTACACTTCCGGCCTGTCTTTGGAAGCCAGGAGGCTGGTGCAGAGGCCGGGGACACCCCCCCCCCCACTCCCCATAGCCCTGGGGCAGGACAGGCTGGGACAGGACAGGCGGAGCGGTTCTGAGAGTCCTCGCTGCAGGGTGCGACCAGGGGGCGGGCAGGGGTGCAGTGCATGGGCAGGGCACGGGATCTGGGGACAAACAGATGTGGAGTGCATCCTGGCTTCTCGAATCCTGCCTTGTCACGTGGGGTAGCTCCACAGACTCTTCGTTTCGTCCTCTGTAAACGTGGCTCGGTGAGGCCCGCCTGGCGTTGGCAGGCCTCTCCGTAAGGCTGTGGGCCCGTTGGGCGCCATCGTGAGGGGTCACAGGGGCGTGAAGGGCTCGCGGGTGGTGGCGGCCCCTTGCAGGAAGGCAGCGCGCCTCCCCACCCTGCTAGGATCTCCTCTGCAGCCCCGGTGGATGGCCGTGGCCAGCCTCCATGAGGATGGCTGAACTGTCTCAGTCGGCGGGGAAGAACGGTATATAGGAAAATCGGTAGACAGCTAAAATCTGGGTTAGTTTTGTGACCTTGGAAAAGTTACTCTGTGTCTCTGATTCTCAGTTTCTGTATTTGTACAACGGAGACGTCGTGGTCCTGTCTGTAGGGGGAGGATGTGAGAAGCCTAGTCTGGCACCGGGTACAGTCGGTACTCAGTAAATGTCAGGTAAAAGGGAAAGTCCTGTTCCTAAGTAATTTCCAGAAGCACTTGTCACGCACCTGTTGTACTCGGTGCTCCGAGGTAGCACGGCGCAGAATAGCGTTCCTGGGGTCAGCAGGCTCTCCCTGGCTGGTTGCACAGCCGCTCACGGTGGGCCGGGTACTCGGACGCTTTATGTAGTGTGGTGCTATATTCTCAGTCATTTTCACATTAAAAAAAGTAAAACATTTAAAAATAATTGGAGGGGCGCCTGGGTGGCTCAGTCGTTAAGCGTCTGCCTTCCGCTCAGGTCCTGATCCCAGGGTCCTGGGATGGAGCCCCGCATCGGGCTCCCTGCTCGACCAGAAGCCTGCTTCTCCCTCTCCCACTCCCCCTGCTTGTGATCCTGCTCTCACTGTGTCTCTCTGTCAAATAAAATCTTTAAAAAAATAAATAAATTTAAAAATAATTGGAAAGACCATCTATGCAGCTTTGGTGTCTGGGTTTTTCACCGGATATCATGAGCTTTTCCTCTTCATATATTCTCTACAGAAGTGGTTTTAAGTGGCTACCTAGTGGTCCATCAGTGGCTATTCTCAAATTTATTTAACCACTCTGATAGTGTTGGGCATTTAGGAATAAACGGCTTTTAAAAATGACTCATCTGTGGGGATGTCGTCCCTAAGCATTCGCTGCTCTGTTGTTGAACAGTTCTGAGTTGCAGAGGAGAGGGCTGGCCGGATGACAGGACCCCTCCCCGCGTAGCAGCCCCTTCGCCCCTCAGATGGGAGCCTGTGGGGCAGGGCACGTGGCAGGTGCCCCCATGTGCTGTGTGGCAGCTAATTCGCTGGCTACCATCACCCAAAGAACCGTATCAATTTCAAGCTTCATTGGAGTTGAGGCAGCAAAGAAATGATGGCAATTCAACATTTTAAACAAATAGAAAACATTTCTAGTCCAGCCAGACTTTGACATGTTTTCCAGCTATTAGAAATTGTTGATGTTTATTTTTCATTGACACGTAGTAGAGAATGCCAGGAAGTCTGCAAAGAGGCGAGGGACCCGTGGCTCCGGGACAAAGCTCGTCTCCCTGTGGGGCTGGAGCTGACCAGAACCGAGAAGCAGGTGGAAGGCACCTCTTATGTAAAGGCTTTGAGTTTTAGAACAAAAGGAAGAGGCTCAAAGGACGGGAGGCAGCATCTGGCCCCTTTCCCTCCACCTCTTCCTCTAAAAATGATGGAAATAGACTTGGGTTCTGGTTTTAGTTCATTTCTGCCAAAAGAAATAAATTAGACATTGAAATGTGCAGCTGATCCCAAGGCCTTCCCAGGCGAGGCGTGATGCTCCCCAGATGCCTCCAGAGCCCTTGGAGGGAGAAGTTAGGGCCGTTTCTGGCTCAGGGGCCGGGGGAGCCGTCCCTGTTGGTTCCTGTCGGGAGGTCGGTCTTGTCTGGAAACAGCCGAGTTCAGGCTGTGTTCAGCCCTCTGTAGGTCAGACCTCTAGGCTTGGGTGGTGTGTCCGGCGTCTCCCAGTCGTGCCCTCAGAGACAGGAGGCTTCCTGAGGGCTGCCCCGGGCTCTGTCCGCACGTGTGTGCGGAGCGAGGACCACAGGCCGCTCTGCATTGCGTTGTGGACTGTGGAGGCTCCATGAAACCTGGCTGAGGTGTAGACCGTGGTCTGGGCAGTGTGGATGGAGCCCTCCCCGTGGCGGATGAGCCTGCGCGGCTCACAGACCGGGGCCTGTGCATAAGCCAGACCGGCGGAAGCTTCTGGCAGGCAGGGTGCTCTGAACCCCGCACCGCTCCACACACTTGCGCATCTAGGGGGCTCCAGCAGTCGTCATGAAGGAATGAAGGAATGCACTATTTCATTCATTCTCCGTGGGTCCCCAGCGCTAGCCTGTGCCTGCACAAAGAGGGCCCCACCCAGTAACTGTATCAAATACATGATTGACAGAACCAGGGAGAGGTTCTTGGGGTCTCAGCCTGCAGCGGTGGAGGGTGGAGAGGGGGGGTTGGGCCTCTGCAGGTCCGAGCCGCACTCTCACTCTGCCTCGCGGTGTTCGGGCGGTGCTGTCTCCCTCCTTCCGTTAAGCCCCCCAGCCCTGCCGTAGGCTTCCCTTGGCATTCGTTGTCTCCTCGCTGGAGACACCTCCCCTTACTGACTTGGGCTGTCCTTTGGATCTGCTTGAGTGGGCTTCTCATGGCAGAGAGGGCCTGAGCGCCTGAGGGCAGGGCTCTGGGCTCGAGCCAGAGACCCTGGCTTTCAACTCCGGCCAAGCCACTCACGCCCGGAGCCTCCTCCTGTAACGTCCGCAAAGTTGGGATCGAGGCCGCGGGCTGTCGTGAGGATGAATGAGAGAGAATATGTGACGGTACCTTGCACACTGTAAGGTGCTTTTGGGAAGTCAGGGGCGGAGGGCGCCTGGGTGGCTCAGTCGGTTAAGCGACTGCCTCCGGCTCGGGTCATGATCCTGGAGTCCCGGGATCGAGTCCCGCACCGGGCTCCCTGCTCAGCTGGGGAGTCTGCTTCTCCCTCTGACCCTCTTCCCTCTTGTGCTGTCTCTCATTCTCTCTCTCAAATAAATAAATAAAGTCTTAAAAAAAAAAAAAAAGGAAGTCAGGGGCGGTTGTGAGCACAGGGCTGTTGCGGGCATGCCGTGGGTCTCTGGGGACTGAGAGCTCGGAGGTGCTGCCCGGCGCATCAGCTACTCTGCTTGGGCTGTGCTCCCGTCTTCCCTTGGGACCGGAGTCGCCCCTGCTTCCTGGCTTCCAAATGCCCAGCAGGGCACCATGTCCCGGCCCAGACAACCTGACTCTGCAGAGGATGTGAAGTGAATGACAGAGGTAGCTAAGCCTCCCCAGGCCAGGCGCGGGTCTAGGACTTTACACCCACAGATGCCTTTATTTTTCCTGGCAGCCCTCGGAGGCGGGAACTAGTGTTTCCCCCACTGGACACGTGAGACAGTCGAGGCAGAGAGAGGTGGAGTGGGCAGCCTAAGGCCGCACAGCCGGGAAGGGGCTGCATCCAGAGCCGTGCTGCCTGGCGGTTCTCGCCGCCGCCCTGGGGCTGGAAGATGCAGTGAACACTGGGGGCGCACCCCTGCCTGCCCCACCCTCTGCAGGGGGGACCCCTCTTTGCTCCCCAGCAGCTCTCTGCCACCCTGCCTCCCTCCCTGCTCTTGACCTAACCTTGGGGGTGAGAACACCTGCCAGGACGTTCTACGTCATGCTGGAGAAAACCCTGCATGGTCAGAGATGGAAGGAGCTCAGGAATCCTCTGGTTCAGGTTTGTTCAGAGAGAGGCCCAGGCTGGAGATTGAAGGCCTAACGGAGAAAAGCAGCACAAAAAGGAATTATGTTCATATGACTTGTGAGCATGGAGGCAAAATTCTAAACGACCCATCCGCAAACTGAGCCACGGAGAGCAAACGTGATGCCTCCTGCCCAGGCAGCCTCCATCCCAGGAGTGCAAGTAGGCTTTAACTCTAGAAAACAGAGGCTGGGCGGGGGAGTGCTCAGCCCCCGCGGCCCCAGGCCCAGCCCAAGGCAGGACCTGCTGGCCATGCTCCTGAGCCCCCTTCCCCTTTGCACAGCCCCGCGGCCGGCCCCATTCCTGGCCGTCCTAATTCTCTTTCCATTTCTCCGGCAGGATTCCATGTTTTCGTTGGCCCTGAAATGCCTTATCAGTCTGTCTACCATCATCCTTTTGGGTTTGATCATCGCCTACCACACGCGGGAGGTCCAGGTAGGTGCTGGCGCTAGGGCTCTTCCCTTCCGGTTTGGACCCCCATGAGAGAGGGAACTGGGGTTGCCCTGGGCCTTCAGAACGGCGTGACAGGATCTTCATTTGGGGGTCCCCGAAGCGAACATGGCCTCATGATCTGGGGGGCAGTCCTGGTCCACATCCTCATGGCTGCGCCGTGAGAGCCCCGTACCTTCTCTGTCTCTCGCTGGAGCCTTTCAGAGCTTGAGCCACAGACCGCCCCCCGCACCGAGGCAGCCCCGTCTCGTGTCCCCTTGCGCACACACGCACGCATCGCACCAAATACCACCAGCAGCCGTATTTCTCAGTGGTGTGGCCGTTACCCCCACTGGACCCTGAAGGCTGGGAAGGAGTCACTCTCTCGGTCAAATACAAGTCTGATGTGGGTGAGGGGTTGCTGTTTCTTGGTGCTCAGAAGTGACTCGGCCCCTGGAGAAGTGTCGGCTGGGCCTCTGGGTGCACTTCCAGGCCAGGGACAGGCAGCCCCTCTGGGCTGGGGCGGGGGAGGGGTGCAGGCGTGAGCAGACCTGCAGCATCTTCTCAGGACACTGGGGCCCCATCGCCCGGCCCCGCCGGCTGACCCTCTCCATTGCAGACTGGGTAGTTCTAGAACCTCCAGATGCCTTTCCTCACATGCATGTGAGTCTGGATGTAATCCGGGTCCCTGGGCTGGAGGAGGGCAGCCACATCTGGGCTGCAGGCGACAGACCGACAAGGACCAGAGCTCACGGTCTGAAAAACCGGCTTGAGTCTCGACTCTTCCCACAGTGTGTCTTTGGCCAGCCCTGACCTTTCTCCATCTGTCTGGAGCAGCTTTCGCAGAGGACAGGACAAGCAGTGCTCTGTGAGCCGGAAATGCTATGCAAATCTTGTCCCCGTTGCTGTGGGGCTTTCTGGGCGGGTGGCTGCAGGGGCAGATGCGGGTAGGTGTCGGGGCCCTGGGCCGGCCCGGATGGCTCCCGGCCACCATGGGAGGGCTCCCGGCTGTGGATGGCCAGAGGACACTGATCCAGAAACCGCGACTCTCAGGGGCTCACAGGTGCTCAGACAGACGTGTGCTCTGAGCGCCGCGTCCAGACACCACCAAGAAGCTTCCTTCACGGAGTCGGAACTGCGTGGAGCTGGTGGTCTTTGACCCGGGCTGGGGTCCAGTCAGCCCCTGGCAGGAGCCAGTGCAGGCAGGAGGGGCCAGGCCTACCCTGCCCTGAACCAGCCGTGGGGCCCAGGGATTCCCTCAACCGCTCTGAATCCCCGTGTCTCATCCGGAGGGAGCCCATTTGCTACGTCGCCCCCTGACCTGTGCGCAAGATGTCACCCAGGCCCAAGACCAAAGGCCGAGTCCTGGAGCTCGGCTGTGGCCCCGGCTGGGGGGCGGCACGGAGCGGGTCCCAGCCTCGGCTCTCAGACCTGGCCCAGCCCAGCCCAGTGCAACCAGCTCACGCGGCGCCCCCTGTCCCAACGCGGCTCACACCCAGTCTCCGCTTCGCCCTAGCTACGGGCAGTAGAGGACACTGTTTCGGCCGCTTATTTTCGCCGGGCCCTCACAGTTTGCACTGAGTCCTGGCTCAGACACTTCGGCCTGCAGGACCTGGGGTCCGTGACAGCTTCTCTGGGCCTCAGTTTCCCCATGTGAAGTATGGACGTCCTAGCACCCACTTTGCTGGACTCTGAGAGGGTTGGTAACAGTGGAGTCCGGGGTGGAAGCTGGTGGTCTTCCTGTGACCTCTGCCCCCCACTTCCAGCTGGGCACCTCCTGCAGGAGGCTGGAACCCCCACCCTTCTGCACCCCCCTCGCCAGCCCGGGCTTGCCTGCGCTCTCAGCCTCCAGAGCTGTGCCCCGTGGCCCCATGGCCCCCCCATCATGTGGGGAGTCACAGTCCCTGGCTCCCTCTCTCCCCTTACCTTTCCAGTAAAGCGACTCCTGCATGGAGCTGGACCTTCTCCTGCCCGAGGGACGTGGGGGTGGTTTGGGTCCCGGCAGTCGGCTCGGGGAGAGCTTGCTCCTACAGGGCCCCCTCGGACACACCTCGCCCAACCACATGCAGTTCCCTGTTCTGTGTCTTTCTCCCCAAACTTAAGGATGGTGATGTCATGAATCTGCATTTCCAGGGACCCACAGTGTCTGACAAAGAGCAGGGGTTTGCAGTGCCTCTTTTGAGGAAAAGGGCGCTGGATGCAGGATGTCCGGTGTCCAAGCCCTTGGGACTCTTCCTTTGCTCTGTGGTCTTGGGCCTTGGTGTCCCCATCTGTCAAGTGGGGCTCCTAAGCCTCCTCATTCTGTAATGCTCTGGTTTGGGTCCGGGCGCAGCAGGAGGGGGGTGGGCAGCTGGGGGGGGCAGTGCCGGGAGCACCTGCGGGGGTGGGGGAGACCAGCTGCTGCTCATCTGGGGGGGGGGGGGGGGGGGGGGTGGCTCGCCCCTCCGTGGGGCGGAGGCGGGTCTTGTGTGAAGGACGTGCTCACCACTTCCCACACCAGCTGCTGTGCACTTGGTGCAGACACGTGACCGTGTCGGCACCCCCGCCCCCCCCCGCCCTAGACACTCGCATCCGGGCCCCTGGCCCTGGCACACAGGAGGCTGGGGTGCCTTCTGGAATCGTATTCCTCGTGTCAGTTTGGATGGCTTGTGGTTCGAGGCACAATTCTGAAGCTGGGTGGCTCTTAACCGAACGCTGGCTTCTGTCGTGGAGCCTCAGGCTTGGCGGGCTCCCAGAGGTGACCAGGTACCCCATCTGTGCAGAAACCCCCTACCTCTGAGGGCTCTGTCTGTGACAGGGAGCCACTGCCTCTTGAGGGGGGCTCTCTGCCGGTCGAGGGGGGCTCTCCTTTGATGGGCAGCATGGGTTTTTGGAAAGTCTTCCCTCCTCTGCGAGGAAGCGGGCCTTCCCGGAGTGTCCACTGAGCCCCGAGCAGGGATGAGCAGGGGCCCATGTCTCCCACAAGGCAGTTCTGTCGTTTGAAGATAGCTGCCCCATTTCTCCTCGGGTTTTTCTGCTTGGCTTTCTGGAGCATGGAGATTTCAAAGGCTCAGGCATCTGTTATCCTCAGGCCAGTGTGAACTGGAAAGAAATGCAAACACAAAAACCGGGCGTTTCATTTATTTACCAGAACCTGGGAGACACTCTCCCTGGGAGAGTGGGCTGCCTGCAGTCTCTGCTGTCACCACCCAGCCCCGGGGGCAGCGCTGGCCCCCCGTCCCCAGGCTGCAGCCCCGCGTGTTGAGGCCGCGGCGCAGACACACCGAACTCCTTCTTGTCCCCCACTCTTGCACCGGCCACACACATAGTGGGGTCCACTCTGCCGAGGCTGGTGCTCTGCCCTGGAAGCCCCGAAATCACCTTTGCTCCCCAAGGGGTTGCCACCCTTGAGTGAAGCCGCGACTCGGACTAACGTCTCTGGTACCACCCTGAAGGCAGGGTAGCAGGCGGTGGGGAACTTGGACTCTAGGGTAGCCAGGTGTGGGTTCAAATCATGCTCTTTGTCACATTTTAGTGTCTCTGGTGGCCTTTAGCAAGTTACTTAATCCCTCTTAGTCAATCTCCTTTCTGCAAAATGCGGCTGATAATAGTACCACAAAGGGTTGTCGTGTGTTAGAGAATTTATGCCAAACACCTTAGCTGAACCAAGGATGTGTTTGCTTGGCAGACAGGGTGGACAGGACATCTCAAAGCAAACCAAGGCCCTGAGACAGGAAACTGCAGCCTGCATCCCCGCTGTCTCAGGACAAGGTCCTGCAAGAGGAGATGGGTGGGTCCATGGATACGGGCAGCACCAGCGGGAAGCTGGGTGCCCCAGGGAAGGATTTCAAGCTTGGTGATGCCCTGCACCAGGGCGAGATGAGAGCCAGGACAGGAGGGCCTGTGCGTGAGGGACGTTGAGCATGTGGAATTGCCCAGACTTGGTCACCTGTTAGGATGGAGGTGCTGTCTGCAGAGAGGGGAGGAGCCTCCCTGCTGCCTGGGTAGCTCAGGGGCTGGCAGTGCCATTCAGATTGAAGCCACAGAAGGAGGTTGAGGTGGGAGTGATAACCGGGTCAGTCTGGGGCGCGCTGAATCTGAGGTCTGGCAGGGTGGGGCAGGGAGGAACCTAGCCATCTCCAGGCCAGGGCCGCAGAGGCACCCAGGGGGGTGGGGCGAGAGGCGAGACAAGGCAGACCCCTGGAGGAGAAGGAACAGTCAGGGAGGCCAGCGGAGACCCAGGAGGCAGGAGCGTTGGTTATGGCGCAGGGAGGTCAAGGAGCTGGGGACACTGGTCATTTGCCTTGGGCCGTGGCAGGGTCCATGTGGCCCTCATCCACTGGGAATGTCAGTCACGGGGCAGTGGTGGGAGGTGAGACAGTGAGTGCAGGCCAGTCTTCTGTCTAACATGTTGGGCTGTGAAGGCAGGAAGCCAGGGTGGCAGCTGGAGAGGACACAGTGCTAAGGGAGGGGTGTCTGATCCATTTTTATAGAGACTGCATGTGGCCATCAGCTGCCAGGAGGGGGCCAGTTGGGAGGGGGAGGAAATAACGGGCCAGGTTCTGGTCCAGGAGCCTGCAGGGGTGGGGGCGGGGCTTGCTCTCCGGGGGAGGAGCCTGCAGGAGGGCGGTGGTTCGCTGGGGAGGAGCCTGCAGGAGGGGGCGGGGCTCGCTCTCCCGGGGAGGAGCCTGCAGGAGGGGGCGGGGCTCGCTCTCCTGGGGAGGAGCCTGCAGGAGGGCGGTGGTTCGCTGGGGAGGAGCCTGCAGGAGGGGGCGGGGCTCGCCCTCCCGGGGAGGAGCCTGCAGGAGGGGGCGGGGCTCGCTCTCCCGGGGAGGCGGTGCCCTGGCTCGGAGCCTGGGGCCGGGGTGGGGGAGCCCCACACCTATTCTGGAAGTAGGAGCAGAGCCTTGGTGAAGACACGGGGCGGAAAGCTGCAGGGCGCAGAGCAGGGGCAGAAAATTCACCCCGTCCAGCCCCGCGTGTGCACGGAGCTTCAGAGGTCGTTAATCTCAGTCTGTGGTTACTGGTCAAAGTCAAAGTCAAAGGGGTGAGGTAGCCACTCTTGTTTGGGGGTGTCGCTCTCCTCAAGACCTGACGCTGGCTTCCAGAGGCTTCTAGCCTGCCTCAGACCTGATAGGAACGCAATGACAGTAACGAGATACGGGCCTCCAACCGCGCGGGTTGAAACACAGGGGCCTGTGAAACGGGACACTGGTGATTTAGTAAGTGTGTCTAAGTGGGTGTTTTTTTTAAATGCCAGTAAGTTCTCGGCTGACAGGGAAATGACTTCAAATTATAGGACATACATTATATTCAAGAGACAGCTCACGTTAGGGAGGGGCTCACCTCCCATGGCCTGATGGGCCCACAGGGCAGCGGAGCACCCTCCTGGGTGTGTGCAGGAGGACAAGCCGCCGCAGGGACACAGCCATCCGGGGTGCAGGAGGCGTTCCTGGCCCGGATGCTTCGAGGATCCACTGCTGAATGAGTTGGTGGTGTCTGCCGTTGGGGAACAAGAGGACAGCTCAGGCTAAGCATGGCTCTGGACCCTCACGCTCCCTCTCCGTGTGGAAGAAGATCCCCTCTGAGCTCACCCCCACCCCCAAGGACTACCTGGTCTGGGGCTGGGAATCCAGAAATAATCCACGCCATCCCCTGCCTTTGGAGGCTGCTTGTCCTAGACCTCGATGCATGGGACCAGGCTAAGCCACGGTGTGAGGTGTGTGTGATGCCGTGTGCACAGAGGGCAAGGCAGGTGTCACAGGGAGAAGAGGCTTTGGCTGAGTCCCGCCTTCCTGGGGAGCAGAGCACCTTGTATGTTTGTGTGAAACTGGCCTGGAGCATTTCAGGGCAGTGGAGAAGAAGGGGAGGAATGGGTGTCTGTCCTCCAAGGGAGGTGGCGGCTGCCTAACCCCAGTGGGGCAGGGTTTCTGTCCTTGAAGGCCTCTGGTAGACATTTCCTAGGGGCGGGTGCCTCTGGCTGGCTGGCTGATGGATTTCACTTGCCTTCACTGGCTCCAAGACGGGCTCCCTTTGGGCTGAACAGATTGGGGACCCCTGAGACCCCAAGGCTTCCAGGAGTGTCCCCAGCCACCCCACCGGGGGCTGGGAGCTGGCTTGGCGCTGGCTCTGACCCCTGCATGAAGTGTCTGATGTTGAACCGTAACCCCCGTTTCTTGCCCGCACCCGCTCCCTGCTGTGAGTCCGTGTGGAGGGGACGACGTGACTCTGTTGTGTCCCGGAGCTGGGGCGCCTAACAGAGCAGGTGTCCAGTGAGAACAAAGAAAGGAACGAGGACAAGCGTGGGGGCCGGCGAGCGGACGTATTCTCCCCTCACTCAGTAGGAGAGGAAAGAGCCTCTGTGTGGCCGATTGACCCTGCGGCCCCAGTCCTGTTCCGGCCTCTGCGGCTGCGGGGCATGGGGCCTGGGTCTGCGAGCTGGCCGCCCCTGCGGGGCCTCCTTCCCTGCACCCTCGCTGGTCCCGGCCTCTCCCCTGTGCCGCCGGCCACCGATTGCCGTGGTTACCACGCTAGCCCTGGCAGCCTCTGTGTGACATTTGGGCTTATTTGCTCAATATGTAAACACTTGGGTTTCACCCTTTCTGTCTCAGAGGGCTTCCCTGCCCGGCTGCCCTCCCGGAGCCCGCGGGGCCGGCGTGCGGTGTCTCAGATGCTGGTACTGACTTTCTGTTTTGTCACCTGGAAATGTCACCCTGTCTCATGCGCCCTGGCAGGGCGCGTGCAGTGTCTGTTAGCAGGTATGAAACCGTGGCCCCGGGCATGTTCAGACTTACCCGGCCAGTGTGACCAGGGTGACCGGTACTGGCCTACAGTCGGCCCGCCCCAGCTCTTAGGACTTCCAGGCAGATGCGTCTTGCCAGGTCCTCCAGAAGCTTCCTCAGCTCCAGGAGTCTGACACAGTGGGGGTGTCCTCCACCCTTGAACCTTTGCGGGGCCTGATCTCTGTGTGAGCTCAGACGAGCGCAGGAGGGAGTGCCCCTGTCAACCTTGGTGCTGTTCTCTGCGGGGCGGGAGGCCTGGATCAGATGACCTCTGGGGCCTTTGATCGCATGCAGGGTTCCGTGTCCGAAGGGTGCCCAGTAGCGAGGAGAGAAAGACCGAGGGAGGGAGCCGTGATGGGCCTGGTGACGAGGAGGCCCTCGTGCGGGGCCATCCGAGCAGCCTTGCCCTTCTCCTGCCCGCCTGGCCTCTGCCCAGAAAGGAAGCTGGCTCTCGCCTCAGAATAGCCTCCAACCTGAAATAGGAAAAATCGCAGACAGTTCTTTGGCTTGAACATCTTAGAGTTTAAAGGTGACTCCTGTTACGTCTCTTACAACTATGAACTGGTCGGACATCTAAAAGCTTTTAGGATAATTAAAGTCGGTGACCGGCCTCCCTTCCCAGTGCCAACTCCCAGTCTCCTTCCATGAGGACGGACGCCCACTTGCCACAGGCCCCGGGGGGCGAGGGCGTAGCGGCATAGAATATTCTGTGTCCCTGCGGGGGCCCGTGTGTGCCGCCCGTGACCTTCCTAGAGTCAATCCATCCCATTTAGTATCATTGTTGCTACTGTCTTCAAAGGATGCTCTTCTCCCCGGCACAGCGGTTCTCCGTCAGGCATGGGCAGCAGAGCCCCTTGCTCTGCCTGGACCCCCAAGGCCAGTGAACCCCCTGCCTGGGGTTGTGTGTTTTGAGAGCCCCACAGGGCTCCCGGTCTTCTCCTAGCCGCCACCCCCGGGGCTGTCCTGCTGTGCCAGACGCAGCATGGGACTTCGTGGGGATGCACTGATTCTAAAGACAGCTGGCTCTCCGTGGATTTGGGGAGTTTCTAGTGTTCTGGACAACTGTCATTGCGTTGGACCACCAAGAAAACTCTGAGCATTCTAGTGTCCCAAGAAGAAAGATGGTCAAATTCTCCAAAACCCAATCACTGGAGAAGACATGAGCTGTGCCGGGCTTATCTTTGAATTAAAGAATTCAGGGCAGCTGAGTCCTGCAGAGCTGTACTCGCTCTGACCACGGCGCAGATACGAACGTGTGGGATTGTGGGAAGGGTGCTGGGCCTGTGGTTCCTGTGGTCTGTAGACGCAGGGCCACGTCCTGAGTCTGTCACTTCAGCGCGTTTATCAAACATGTGGTGAAGCGTACATAACATTTGCCATTTTAATGGTTTCTGAGTGTCCAGCTCAGTGTCAGCGAGTCCTGCTCGCGGCTCGCCGCTGTCCCCACCATCCACACCCAGAGCTGACCTTGTCGTCTCGTATGTAACCTTACGCCCCTCAAGGGCCCATGGGCGCGGGCGCTCCTCCCAGGCCCTGGCTCCTGCCCGCATGCCCAGCGTCAGACCCCCAACCTGCCTTCCTCTGCCAGCCCCCCCATGGCACCGGCCCGCGCTCTAGTCCCAAGTTTAGATTCGGGGAGTGGTTAGTAAAGCCACAAACACTAGTGGCGGCCCCTCCACTTGCAGACCTCCTGTGTGCAGCTCCTGTGCCTTTGTGACCTCGGGGGGGGGGGGGGGCCCTCCCGGGCCTGGGGCCGTTCTGTCATTATCCCTGTTGTGCAGGGAAGGCAGCCGAGGCTCAGAGGCGAGCCTCGCCCAGCGTCCTGCGGCAGGGAGAGGCGGGGCCGGCTGAAGCCAGGTCCTCTGAGCCCAGCCCTGCTGGGTCGCAGCGCCCGGGGACAGAGCGCCGACCCAGACTGCATCTCCTGTCCCTGCTCCGCAGGCCCCCAAAGCAGCCTGGAAGTTGGGCTGAGCCAGGTGGACTCCCCTCCAAAAAAGGGCGCAAGGTGCCATGACAGGGCCCAGGGTGGGACGGCGACCAGACCAGTCCACGCAGCAGCACCCGGCCCCTCTGCCCCAGCCGCCCCTCTAGGAGGGACCCCAGCATCTGCTCCGCTCCACGGGGGCTCCTCTGCCTGTCCGAAACCCCTTCCTTATCCTGGTTTCCCCGTTGTCCTCCCCTTGGGTCCCAGGCCTGCCTCAAGGTGAGGCCCGGCACCCTCAGGGTGGCAACGCCAGCCGTCTGAACTGGGACATGGCCTCCCGTCCCGCCCCTGCCAGGCTGGAGTCTTCCTGGCTGCCTGCCTTCCGAGGGGCCATCTCCTGCTCCTGTGCCCACTTGCTGCTTCCCTGGACCCACAGTGTCCCTGCCTAACCCCGGTCCCAGAGCCAAGGCCTGCCTGGGGTGCATCTGGCCTTCCCTTTAGACCCTGAGCCTTGGCCTGTCAGTGGCCTGTGGAGGAGGGTCAGGCTTCTGCAGCTTCCTCTTTTCCACGCATACGTCCTTGTCCTTCTGACTGTCCCATGGTAAGGGGCCAGCAGCCTCACTGCTAGCCTCCTTTGTTGGACGTCCCAGGGTCTTCTCCTCCCCAGATGAAACATCCGCAGCTTCCCTGGTGCGGTTAGGGGCCCTGTCTCCGCCTTGCCCCTGCTGTTCCGACTCGGCCCACTTGGTCTGCACCTGCCAAGGCCTGCGAGCTGGTCAGTACAGAGCGCCATGCACCTGCTTTCTTATTCTGTTCCTGCGGCCAAAGACAGTTGGCGCCGTTGACTTGCATCCAGCTGGCTGGGGAACGTTGACTCTCATGTTTATGAAAACTCTCTCTCTGTCACAGAGCTGCTAAGCTCCACACCCCCCACCCCAGTCTCCTGCCCTTGCTTGCATGGTTGGCTTTTTTGGGGAAAAGCCTCGTCTTTGGTTTGCCTGTTAGGCCACCCCCCCTTTGTTCAGCTCGTCCCTCGAGCCTGTCTGGGTCTTGTCTGCCTGTTTGGGGGCCCTCTTTGCTTCCTCGTCCTATGTTTGGTGAGCCCGACTATAATCGCTTCATCCAAACCACTGATACGACCGTGGAACCACAAACGGAATCTGGGGAGATAATCTTCCTTTCGGTGGGTTAAAGGCAGAAGGCATGGAGAAAAAGGAATTCAAGGATTTGCAGATCTTTCTTGTCCTAAGCATTTTGTGGCGACCCCTTCGGCCGTGGCTTTATGCTCCTCCCGAGCCCACCCTCCCAAAATAAGCTCTGCTCTGCATTCACAGAGCCGCACTCAGGACGGGCGATGAGCTGCGAGCCGCGGGCTGGCTGCTGCCGCCTGTGGACCCGGCCACCAGCAGGACGGGGTCCGCCACAGCTTCCGCAACAGGCCCCGAGGCACTCTTGGCCGCGGCCGCTGGGCTTGGCCATGACTACTGTCCCGTGGCTCTGCCGGCCGCGGCCCCGCACCAGCGGTCAGCGGCCGGCCACGGCGGAGCCACCCGCCAGGTGCAGAGCCTCCGGCGCCGCCGGACTGGGCTCCGCGAGGCCGCTCCTACCAGGTCTGTTCTGCTGTGTTGGCACCGCGTGCCCCGCCCCGCCCTGGCCTCAGCTCCCTCGTTTGTGCAGCTGGGACAAGGCTCCTCCCGGCCCTCTCTGGGGCTCTTGCTAGAATGTGCTAGAAACCTTGTTGGTTTGAGAGCAAAGAGAAATGACCACCACTGTGTGTGGAACTGGGGGGAGGTAGTGGGCAGGGCGGTATTTGTCCTCCTGCTGATGTTAGAAATAGCACCTGTTCTCCACCTCCCCTGAGGCCTGAAGGTCTGTTCTGAGCCAGGCACCACGGGGATGGCAAGGGCCCTGCCCTAAATGGGCTTGTGATCTAACGGGGAGATAAGCACTCAAGTCTCACCACCGCCTTGGCCGCCGGGTGCTGGGACACCTGCAGATGGCGGGTGTGGTGGGCACAGCAAGGACCCCCCAGCTGCCTTGCGGGCCGGTCGGGGTGGGCCTCCAGGGCTGGGCAGAGCTTCAGGGCTCAGGAGGGGTGAGGGTGCTTTAGGGAAGGGACCTGCTCGGGCAGGTGTGGAGCAGGGAATGGGGGTGCAGGTCCATGGGGCAGTGTTGAGAAGTGGGGGTGAAGGGAGCTGGCAAGGAGGAGAGGGGGCAGCCCGGCACCCATGTGCAGAGCGGTGGTAGCCCCCGTCCGCCAGAAGGGGCTCAGGGACGGGTCAGCCAGGAGCTCGTCCCCCAGCCGCATTAGCCAAGCACTGAGTGGGAGACTGGGAGGCCTCACTGTGTGCTGAGACCCAGGGGGTGGGGGGAGGATGGGGATTAGGGTGGAGCCCCCGTCCCCGGGGCCCCTAGCCCCAAGCCAGCACCTGCGCTGACCCACAGCCCAGCACGGGCTAGAGGAAGCGGCCACGGGTCTCCCTCCTTGGGGGTCTTAGCAATAAAGAGGGCAGCTCCCTGGCGCACTCTGGCTCACCAGTGAAAGCCACGGGAAGTACATCTGCCGGCCTCAGGATCCTCCCTGGCAGGTCAGGACCTCCCTGGGAGCCAGGGCCTCGTGGGGCCTGCGCTGTCGGATCTGTTGATGTGGAGCAGGAGCTGAGCTGGTGGGGCTTTACAAGAACCTTGGAGTTTTGCAATTTTGCTCTTCCCTTATTGTTCCCAAACTCAGCCGCCGCCTAAGAATATACTGTTCCAAGCAGCCTGGAGACGGCGCTCCCCAAGGCAGGGCGTTTGCGTCCCTGCTTTGCCCGCAGCATTCCGCCTGCAGGCTTGGGGATGCGCGGTGGCCAAAAGGCCCCCCTCCCAGAGTGTGGTGGATTGGGCTCCTGTCCCTGAGGCCTGGCTGTCGCCCACAGGTCGGTGACATCACCCAAGGCTGGTGTGGGGGCTCCTCAGTTTGTAGTGGGTTGCAAAGGAGCGAATGCAGGGAGATGGCTTGTCCAGGAGCAACTGCCGTGGCTCCTGCTGCCCGTTCCTGCTGCCGTGGCTGCCGCCGCCGTGGCTGCCGCTGCCGTGGCTCCTGCTGCCGTGGCTCCTGCTGCCCGTGGCTTCTGCTGTTGGGGGCAGCCGCCCAGACACAGGCTTCCTCTCCTTCCTCCCCTCTGACCTCTTGTGGGTACTGTCTACACCTGCCTCGTTCTGGTTCCGCCCTCTCCTGCCGGCTCTGCTGGCTCACTTGCTCCAGCCTTGCCCCCTTTCCTATCTGAACACGTGGTGTCTGTCGCCGTGGGCTGGCTTCGTGTGCGTGGCTGTCAAGCCAAATTGACAGGGCTGAGCTTTACAGCCAACACCGCCTGGCTCTGGAAACAGAACCAGGAGCACGCTGAGGGCAGGATCATGCAGCAGAGAACATTCTGATCTGGGTGTCCCTTCGGGGTAAATTTAGTTCCTGGGGCTGGTGCAACATTCCAGTGTGGTGGGAGTCGTGTGCACGGTGGGGCAGGAACGCGTCTTCCCTCACCTGCCTGGTCCGCACAGGGGCCACGGGAAGCCCAAGGTGTCTGACCACCATGCAGAGCTGGGGTTACCGGCACTCGAGCCTACGTGAGATTTCTTCATTGGGCACCAAATTTCCTTCGGACCCCTTTCTAGCCTAGTTGTTTGTGGTTCTTGAGGCTTCCACGTTTCCGTGGCTAGCGCATTCAAGGTGGAAATACAGATTAATAGTCTGTGCTAGCTGTGTTCTCATGCTGCCAGGACCAAATCAATAACGACTGAAATAGTAATTGGGTCTTTATGAACCGAAAGTGATATATGGGGGAGCAGAATCGAGTTGGAACCTCAGCTCTGTGGCTAATGGTCATGGTGGGCGAGGCACTGAGCTGCCCTGTGTCTGTGTTCCTGTCCCTCTAACGGGATCACAGCGGCCACACTGGAGCGCTGTGAGCACCAGCTGCAGAACTGGGCGAAAGGGTGCACGAGAGACAGGTGCACACAAGGGGTGATGAAGTGTAGCTTTGGACCCTCCTCGCTGACGAGGTCACGACTGCGAACCCAAGCCGTCTGCCCACCGGGCGTGGTCCCGCTCCAGCCGCCACCCTGGGCCCACGAGGTGGAGTCTCTGAGGCCATAGCTGACCATTCCTGAGGCTTTCTTAGCTGGTGGTCAGGAGCGCTCCCTGGGGACTTCCTTCCCACCCCTCTCTCCGCTGCCCGCCCCTCCCACCCCATTTCCTGTTGTTTCTCAGGAACAGAGTCAGGAAGCAGAGACTGGTCTGGGCTGTGTTAATGGCCATCGCAGGGCTGTAGGAAGCTGCCTGCCCTGTCTCAGAAGGACTGGCCAGGCCCCTCGGGCAGCTCAGGAGCCAGGGTGCAGAGAGGGGGCAGCCCCCCAGAGGACGGCCACGGCGGACACAGTAACAGCAGCTAATCCTTATGAGGCACTAAGAGCAGAGCTCCGTGTTTCAGACTTTATCTCATTTAATCTTCACGCTGCCTCCAGTTTATTCTCACTCCCCCTGTATCAGGCTCCTGCAGCTGCTGTAACAACTTATTATCCATTTAGTGGCTGAAAACAACACACATTTATTGTCGTATATTTCTGGAGGTCTGGAGTCCAAAATGGGTCTCGAAGGGCTAAACCCGAGGTGTCAGCCAGGCGGTGTGCCTCTCGAGGCTCGGGCGGGGGGGGTCTCTGTCTCCTTGCCTTTCCCCACTCCCAGAAGCTGGTGCCTTTCCCCCGTTCTCACATCAGATCACAGACACCGACGCTTCTTGCTCTCTCATGGAAGGACCATCACATTGTGCCCACCGGATAATCCAGCATAATCTCCCTATTTTATAGTCACCTGATTACCATGCTAATTCCATCTGCGTCGATAATTCCTCTTTGCCTGTAGGGTGAACATATTCACAGGTTCTGGGGACTAGGATGTGGACATTTAGGGGGCCATTATCTTGCCCCTATTTGCAGATGAGGACTCCAACTTAGACAACATGCCCAAAGTCGCAGGGCTGAAGTTGGGACTGGAGCCGTATGCTCTGAAACCTGCCAGCTTTCTCTGAGACTCCCCGGAAACCCAGAGAAAATGCATCCCCCAGGATGACCCCAAACGGCGGGGGCGGGGAGATGGAAGGAATTTACCCAGTTTGAGTCTCCACACACCAGTTAATCCCTAGCAGAAGAGCCACTTCTCTGGTGAGTCACTCTGTGCAGGCTCTGGACCAGGGGTCCTCAAATTTGGCTGTATCACTCAGCAGTCACCCTTTATTTATTTATTTATTTATTTAAAGAGTTATTTATTTATTTATTTAGAGAGAGACTCTGCAAAAGGGGAGGAGGGGCAGAGGGAGAGAGAATCCCAAGCAGAGACCCCTTGAGCAGGGAGCTCCACATGGGGCTCGATCCTACAACCCTGAGATCATGACCTGAGTGAAAACCAAGAGTCCAATGCTTAATTGAGCCACCCGCGTGCCCCGAGCAATCACCCTTTAAAACAATGCTGGGGCCCAAGTCCCACCCCAGAGACTGGATTTAATTGCTCTGGGGAGGCACTGAGCATAAGGATTCCCAGGCTCCCCAGATGATTCTATTTTTTTAAAAGATTTTTTATTTATTCATTTGAGACAGAGAAAGACAGAGAGAGAGGCAGAGGGAGAAGCAGGCTTCCCGCCGAGCAGGGAGCCCGATGCGGGGCTCGATCCCAGGACCCTGGGATCATGACCTGGGCCAAAGGCAGAGGCTTAACGACTGAGCCCCCCAGGTGCCCCCACCCCCCGCCCAGGTGATTCTAAAGTGCAGCAGAATGTGGGTCATTGCTCTGAGCTCGTCCATGGCCTGGTTGCCCCACAGACGCAGTCTCATCTGACCATGTGGACCCTCCCTCTCTCCTGGAGCTGTGCTCTGGGGTGCTTGTCCTGAGTGTCCGTGTCCCCCTGCTGCTCAGAGGACTCCCCAGGAGGGGGCCTGTTTGCCTCCTGCCCCTCTCAGACCCCTCTGTAAGGCTGCTACAGAGTTGAGTTTTATTGATTTCCCTTTTGCACGTTGTATTTCTATGAAGGGTCTCTCCTAGAAAATACAATAAACTTGTTTTTAGGGCATCCTCACTGATGTGGAAATTTGAGGTTCAAAGCCAATGGCCAAGAAAGAATTCTTGAGACATCTTTGGTGCAAAAAGTGGTTTTACTAAAGCACAGGGCAGGACCATGGGCAGGATGGGCTGCCCTGGGGTTGTGATGGGCGACTGATTATATACTTTCAAGCCAGGAGGGGTTAGGGAGAGTGTAAGCCTCCCAGGGATTTCGGAAACAAGGTTTCCAGGACCTTGAGGTGGGCTAGCTATTGTTAGGAAAAGGTCATTTATTACTGTTTAGTAAAACCTGAGTCATGAGACCCTCCAGATATGCATCGGTGGGTCATATGCTTGGGGGATGATTGTCAACAGGTATCTAAGGGGGTAGAGATAAAGGAGGTTTCCAAAGGAATCTCTACTATGTTAAAGTAGACTTACAAGGTCCTGGGAGTTGGGCTAAGGTTGCGTTTTGCCCTCAGCAAAGTATTAACATCGAGGCGGCTGAGTCCCTGGAGGAAGGTCACTCTGCCTGCTTCAAGGACTCGTCAGTGGGCTGCAGGGCGTAAGTTCCCCACGTCATCACCAGCTCAGCTTGCGAGGCAGTGTGTGTGGTGTTTGACTGGAGGTCGGACTCGAGCCCGGCGGCTCCTCCTACCAGGTCCAGCCTGTGAACCTGGGGCAAGCTACTGCCTTGCTCAGGGGCCTCACCCATAGGGTAGGGATAATCATGCTACTCATCTAGGGTTGGTGTGACAATGAGTGGTTTTATCTGTGTAAAAGGGATGAGAATGTCTGGCACACAGTAGGACTATGTGAGTATTGCTAGTATTGGACTCAGTTGAATTTGGCCAACCCAGGTTACATCCTCGGTGCCAGGGCAGGAATGAGGACGATGTGCTCCCTGCCCTCAAACAGCTTGTGGTCTCGGGAGGGAGTGAGGGGTGTTGAGAACGGGAAGGACAGAAACACGTGGGCACCTGATTGCGGCAGTGTTAAGACTTTGAACCAAACTGCCATGGGGTCATAAGGAGAGGGACCCCCATGACGTGGGGACTCAGGGACCGTGGAGGAGAAGGTGCATCCTGAATCCTCAGCACTAATGGGATCCACTCACTCTCGACTCCTTCTGTGAGCTGTGGGGTCGGGGGAACCACACTAGCGCTTGCTGCGAGGGCGTCCACACGTCTCCTGCTGAAGATGCCCCGTCACAGGAGCAGGGGCGGGCTCCCTGCGAGGACGGACGCACAGCCCCCTCGCTGCACCCCCAGCTTGCAGCCGGAGTCCAGAGCCCCAGGGGGAGGACGTGCCCCGCAGTGAGGGGCGATCATAGCAGTGTGCGGCTGGGCAGTGGGCCCTGAACGCCGCCAGGGACGGGGACAGACGTGCCCGCGTGGGGAGTTCGGCGGGGGCTTCGTGGGAGGAGTCCCTCCGCCCCCGCGGCCCCCGCGGCCCCCGCGCTGCCGGCAGCTGCAGCAAGCGTTCCAGCTGTGGGAAGAGCTGTGGCTGCCGCTGGGCCGTGCTCCCCGGGCAGGCTTCCCAGCCGCTTGGTCGCACACACTGAACGGCAGGACTCAACACTCCTCGGGTTCAAACTGTGAAACGCACGCAGAGAAGGAAGCTCCTGTCGGCCCCGGAGGACAGTGGGGTGGACGCTTGATAGGTTGTAGGTTTTCTGGTTTTGAAGAAAATCGCCTGTGTGCGGACGGACGTGGGTGAGCGTGTTTGTAAGGGCCACCCTGGGAGCCAGCGACACCAGGTCGTTTCCAAAGTGACAGGTGTCGTTTCTGACCTGAGGCTCAGAGGGTTTCACTGCAGAAAACATTCAGACGCTTGTGGGGTGAAGCAGCCTGACTGTTCAGCTGCAGCCCTGACCTGACTTGTCACCGCATGTGGGCCGTCTCCTGGGGCCTGTTTGAGGCCCCACCAACCCCCCATCGCGCCTTACGGTGGACACAGATGTCCCCTCTTCTTCCCAGCCCGAGGCTCTGGGAGTCTGTGCAGGGAAGCGGAGCCCCAGGGCCCTTCTGAACCACGTCACAGGGCCCTGTCCGAGGCCAAAGCCCATTGCCCACAGCTGGAGCCGAGGCAGGGCCAGCCAGGGCTCCCTCCCCAACGGGACGCACGTGGCCTGGCCTGGGCGAGCCTAGCGGCCCCTGACCTCCCACACGCAGCAGGAAGGGCCCTCACAGAGAGGGGCGGGCTCTCCTAACAGCCAGCCAGAGCCGCTCCCCGAAAGGAGGCCCAGGAGGCGGCCTCCAAGTGACCAGCAGAAGCAGGAGTGGGGGGATGGCCGGGGGGCCTCTGCTGGAGTCAGCACGTGGGCCCTGCGGACAGATTCGGGTTTCCTTGGGTTGAGTCTGATGCCCGGCTCCGGCTGGAGGGTTTCCATCGATGGATCCCATTTTCTCTGTTGCAGTCTACGTATTATGTGTTGTCTCCTATGCTTGGGTTATAAACACTCGTCTGCAGCTGGTAGTCTTCTGGAAACACCTTCGGTGACGTCCAGGTAAAGCCCCTTCCCTGAGCCTGGACTGCGGGCCCTGTGGTCACTCAGCACCGACTAGCTCTTCCCTGCCCCCTCCCTGCATTTTCGCAAACTCTCCTCCTCCCCAGCCGAGAGCAAGCCCCGGACACGGACACGGGCAGTGCGTGCGCCTCTGAGCCGGTGTGGGTGGGCCCCCGCGGCCGGGCCGCCTGTCGAGAGGGTCTCTGCCTCCTCTTTGCTCTGGGGCCTTGGGCTAGTTGCTTCAGTTCCCTCAGCTGCAAAGCAGGGCCTGTCAGCTCCTTCCGTAAGGAGCTGCGACCGTTGGATGCAGTAAAGCACAGAGGCACTCGGCAGAGCGTCTGGCCCAGCGAGTGACCTCAGCGCGGTGACTGCGGTCAGCTCCATCCCAGCGGCGCCCGCACGCAGCAGGGCAGGTGCCCATCCTGGAAGCCGCGAGGGGCAGGGGAGCTAATGCTGAGCTCTGATCTTGTCCCTGCTCTGATGGGCGGGGCCCCTTCCTCTCCCCGCGGCGCCCCTCTCACCACGCGGCAAACAGAGCCCTGGAGGCTGAGCGCTTGGGTCGCACATCCTCACGTCCTCGTGGGGCGTCTGGCCTTTAGGCCCTTCTGGGAGCCCCCCAGATCCTGCACCGGGGGCCCAGCAGCTGTGCCTCCAGCATCCCACCCCCGCCCCCAGGTTCGCTCCCGCGAGCGCTCGCAGGCAGGTGCACTTAAAAATAAGTCACGAAAGTGGTATTCGTTTGAAGCGTAAGAGATGTTGCTCAGGAAGAGGTTTTGTTCTTCCGTATAAAAGATGAGAAACAGCTACCTGGTTAAAGAACTTTTTTGGTCAGTCTTCTTTCAGGGGGCGGGAACGAGTGTCCTCTGTCCTTTCGGCGGGGCTCTCCGGGCTGAGCTTTCTCATTGATCTCTTTCCCTCAAGTGAATGGGCTCTACAGAGGCTGCAGAGAGATCTCCCCTAATGATCGTGGGCAGAACAGAATAGAAAGTGATTCTGGGGGTATCTTGGGACCTTAAGTGCCGCCGCTTGCTGACACTTCATTCCACAATACAAAGGGCCTCCTCCCTTTCTCCCGGGATGAAGGGTTTTCGTTAGTCAGGGACAGTGAGGGAGGAAGCAGGGCTTCCCACATTAAACTGGAAGGCCGCCCCTGGGTGTGGGGAGGGTCTTCGCCTGCCCCTTCGTCCTGGACTCCCCCAGAGTCTCCAAAAAAGGAGGCTGGAGTCCCCTAGCCAGCTCGGTGGACAGAGTCATTATCTGTTTCCTCCTAACAGGTGTCTCTTGGGGAGAGACAAGGGGGCTTCCTGGGCCCTCGGGAAGACCCCTTCTCCACTGCCTGGGACTACACTTGATGCCCAGGAGGGGTGCCAGTGCTGTGCAGGGCCTTGCCTGGGGGTCCCACATCCCAGCCGACTCTGGGGCTCCCATTGGGAGCCCACATCAAACCGTAGCATTCATCCCCCATTGAGGGTTTGGGTCAGAAAAGTGCCCGAGCCACAGCCCGTGAGGACGGGGGAGGCTGCCCCAGCGGGGAGTCAATGGACGCCCACCCACAGTCGAATGGAGGATGGGTGAAAGAGCCCACAGCAGCCTCTCCAGCAGGGGTGGGTGATTCCCTGTGGTTCTGCACTGTGGCCTGGTCTGTTGGGCTGGGGCAGGGCCACGGGGAGGCATAGCTTTTCCTTTTCTTTCAGCGTGAGCTGTGTATACGGCCCTAAGAACACAGCCAACGGTCTGATTGGGGGCGACGAGCCCCGGATACCCCAGCACTCACAGCCATTTCAAGTCCAGCTGCACAGGGATCTTGGGGACCTTTCTGGGGTCCTGCGCTCTGCTGCCTGGGGCAGGCCAGGACCACCTTGCTGTCTCCCATGGGCTCCCTGTCCCCACGGCACCTAGGTGCTCCAGAGGGGGCTCTGGGCGCTCTCCCATCCCTCCTCTGAGCGCCTGGTTCACAGGTGCCATCTACACCGGAGCCCTGACCAGGACGGGGCAAATGCCTGGCCCTGCTGGGCATTCACCCTGTGAGGAGCAGTGACCTTGAGCCTTTGACCCTATCACAGAGAACCAGGCAGGCTGGCTGCTGACAGCGCTGGGACTGGGGAGCCTGCGCCTCTTTTCATCTCCGTTGGATGGTATTCATGGTCCTGCGATGGTGAAACTCAGTGTGTACAGCAAGCTTTGTGTGCCTGAATCGGTACATTCACCTGACAGACTCAGTGCCTGTGAGGGGCACGTAATTCAGCACCTGTCCCCACGGCCTCGGCAGGTGCAGGGACCGAGCCCCCGGGTCTGAGCTCTGGCTCCGCCCCTTCCTACCCACACAGCCTCAGGCAGGGATGGCACCAAGCCCGCTCCTCTGGCCCCTCCTCCGATTGCTCCTCCCTCTCCTCCCCTTCCTCCCCTCCCCCTCCTCCTCCTTCCCCTCCTCTCCTCCCCCTCCTCCTCCTGCCCTCCTTCCCCTCCTCTCCTCCCCC